>NW_010105316.1:5140-5600 GCF_000699245.1 Pterocles gutturalis | reverse complement strand
CCCCCCGCGGCCGCGACTGCTGCAGCCATGGAGGACCTGGGGAGCCAAGGAGACCCAGAGCTTACACATCAGCATCTTGGTCTTGCAGGAAAAAGGGAGAAAGCCGCAGGCAGCCAACCCCTCCCTCCAGCGTCGGGCCGGCCGGGAGAGAGCTGGCGGGCGGCAGGGAGAGCAGGAGCTGGAGCAATCTCCAGAAAAAAAATAATAAAAGAAGGAAATCCTTAGAGCAGGAACTGTTTTCCCTGGGGTTGCTCTTGGGGGCTCCTGCCTCTCAGCCCCGTATTTGGCTTGGCCCCGCTTTGGGCACCCCCTTTCCTCTCCTCGTCTCTTTTAGGGTGGGCAGCAAATGCCACGCATGGGGCTGAGTCGCAACAGCCCGGCTCTTCCCGGGGAAATCCAGGAACACCCCCAGCATCTTCACGTCCCCGGGGCTGTCCTGTGTCCCTGACACGGCACGATG
>NW_010105316.1:4528-4976 GCF_000699245.1 Pterocles gutturalis | reverse complement strand
CGTTGGACTCGGCCGGGCAGCGGTTTCCCTCTGGCTTTGAGGCAGAGACCAAAGCGAGCCCCAGAGCCAGGGAGGGGTCCCGGGGCTCCCAGATGCTCCATTGCACAACTGCAAAGGGAAGGGCAGAGAGGAGAAGGGGGGAGCAAAACCCCCGGGGGGCTCTGGGGTTTTTGGGGCTGTGCAGGTGGGGATGGAGCCGAGGTGCAAGCCCTGAGCAAGCAGAAGGGTCAGGGGCATGTGGGGAAATTGCTGGGAGAGATTTGGGGGAGAAATGGGGCTTTTCTGGGTGCCTCTGCTGGGTGGGGTGAGGCTGGGAGGAGGCCAGGAGCGCTTTTCGGATTCGGGCTTGTTTCTGCAGAGCTGAGCCCATGGAGGCACTGGAGGGGAGAGGAGCCGGGTCCTGGAAATGGTTTTTCCCAGCACGAACAGGCACCCCAAGGGCAGGAGG
>NW_010105316.1:4189-4431 GCF_000699245.1 Pterocles gutturalis | reverse complement strand
AAGAAAACAAAGCGAGAATTTATCAAACCCCATGTAGCATGGCCGGGACACATCCCATCCAGCCCTCCCGCTGCGGGAGCCTCCGAGGAGGGAAATGCCGGCGGGGACACAGGAGCAGAGGTCTGCCAGCCCCTGACACGGGCGCAGGGGGTTAGTGCCAGCCCCAGCAGCGACACGCTCCACTGGGATAACGCGGGACAGAGCCCACGGCAGGGACACGGGTGTCCTGCATATAGGGACAG
>NW_010105316.1:683-3705 GCF_000699245.1 Pterocles gutturalis | reverse complement strand
TCGCCCCCCCGGTTCCGGCCCATCCCCACTCCATGGGGGCACAGCCCCCTGCCCAGGGGATTATCCTCAGCCCCCTGCCCAGGGGATTATCCACATCCCAGCGCCCACCCTCCAGGGGAGAAGAGGCGGATGGGATACAGGGGATGCACCCCAGAGCTCAGGGCATTGCAGAGAGGAGCATCCCCATCCCGAACCCGAGGGGACGGTCCTGTCCCTCCACTGCCACCTCCTCCAAGATGCTCTTTTTATTTCCCAAAATTGCGAAGGCACTGCCAGGACCCCAAGTTTTCCCCAAACAGCTCAATTCAGCTGAACAGCAGCGAAAGCAGCGAACGCCCACACCCTGCTTCTTGCTCCTGTTTATCTCCAAAGCTTTTTTTCTCTTTAGAAAAAAAAAAAAAAAGAAAAAAAAAAAGAAAAAGAAAAGCAAAGCATGCTTGCCTTTAATCTGGAGGAGTGTTTGCAGCTCGGAAGATGGCCCGAGCGCAGTGACAGGAGCCAGGGCAGAGCAGGGCAGAGGTTCACTGCAGTGCCCCTGGCAGGGCTTCGCTCTGCTCCGGGCAAAGGGATGCCAGGGTGAAGAGGCTGCGGGCAGCGGGACGGGTTGATTTGTTTGCTAGTGCGGGAAGCCAGGTGGCAGGAGGCAGGAACGCTGATGGGTTTCCCAGGCAGCTGATGTTTCATTTTTTTATTCTTTTTTTTTTTTTTTCTCATATTTCAGATGCTTTAGAGAAAAAAACAGCCCATGCACTGTTTGGGAGGGGAGTTCAGTGCTGTGACCTTCCCAGAGCCGGGGGAATTTGGGAAGCTGGGGGGAACATGATGCCCCAGGGAAGGGCTGGGCACACCATGGGACAGCCGGGCTCGGGCACCCGTCACGGCGCTGCGGGGATGCACCCAGCTGCCAAGGGCACAGGGGAGCAGGATCAGGCCCTGCCCGTCTCAGCATCATTTAAGAGCAGTGAGAGATGTGTGGCTTTAAAGGCAGCCCAGGACGGGGGACATTTGCCCAGCTCCTCTCTGACGGTCCCCACACTGCTCTCTGCACCAGGACCCTCTCCCCGTTTGCTGCCTGACGCAGCTCAGGCTGCCAGTTATAGTTTATTAATCTCTGCACGGGTTTATATTTGGCTCCCGGTGCGTCTGCATCCCTGTTCGCAGAGAGGTTTGGGTACCACGCTCGCTTTGGGGCCCACGCTCGCTTTGGAGGAGGAGGAAGAGGGCTGCACCGAGCCCTCAGAGCTGGAGAGACCTGGGGCTGGGGGACGGCTTTGGGGACAGCTTTGGGGACAGGCAGAGATGGAGCCCTTGGGTTCAGCGCTTTGCAAGAGGGCTCTGAGGCTTGTAGGAAACATGACATGATGAGATTTTCCCCATCCAGGAGCCTCAGTCAATGGGCTGGAATGAACCTGTTCCCTCCTGCTGTTTGCTCAGGAGAGCTGGGAGGCTTCAGAGAGGAGCCAAGCGTTCAAAGGCCCTTTGAAACCATGAATTGAAGGCTCTGAGGAAGGAAACACTGCATTTTTTCCTTCTGCTCCTCGGACAGCTGCAGCCAGCACCTGGCAGCTATTGGAAGTACCCACGGTGGGGAGAGAAGGGGAGAGGCAGCGGGGTCCCGGTGGGACACCCCTTGCTCAGCCTCACAGCACAGAGCAATCAGCGCTGGCAAGTGTCCTGGGGCTTCGTGTGTCCCTGTCCCCTCCTGAGGTCCGGCAAGGGGCAGGGAGCTGCCGCCACATCCCAGAGGAGCTGCTCTGCCTGGTGATGGCTGAGTGTCGGGGCTCTGGGTTTGGCCACCCATCACCCTGGGGAGCAGGGGACAACCCTGCGCCAGGCTGGGGTACAGCAGTCCCGAAAATGGGGCTGGGAAGATGTCAGCATCCTGCCAGGCTTGGTCCCAACACCCTGCGACACCCACGGGCAGAACCAAGCGATGCCCACGCAGCGGTGGGCAAACATCAGCCCCACAAGCCCAGGCAGAGGGGATAAACGGTGACAGCAGCAGAGCCCGGGACAGCCGACGGGACGGTGGGATCCGTGCAGCTGGCAGCTCCCCGCTGGCCTCCCGAGTGGATTCACACTTGGCTCATCTTGTGCAAAGTGCTCCTCTGGCTCCTCTGCAAAACCCGGAGGCTCTCGAAGGTATTTCACTGCGTGCTTGTAACCAGCCTCTGTTCTCCATGGAGATGTTCGCAGTGTAAAGCATACGTCCAGGGACAGGCGAGGGAGCGCCGGGATGAGGAAACGCTTCATAGTTTCCAGCTCTGTTCCAAATTAAGCACTTAACCTTTTCAAACACATTTTACAGCGGTTGTAATAAGCTCTGACCCTCTTTGTGCTGAGACATCCTCTCCCAGCACAGCCCAGGGGACCCGCCACGCTGCGAAGGGAAAGACACTGGAACCCAGAGACAGAGAATTTAGAAATTCAGCATCTTGGGTTTGCAGGGGGTAGGGATGAGAGCCCGCAGGCTGAGACCGCCGGGTGCCCAGAGCCACGTCTGTGGGGTTGGGAGCTGCAGCTCGGGCTGCAGGAACATTCCTGGGGCTGGGTGCTGGGAGGGTTGAGTCCACCCCATAATAACCCACAGCCCCTGAGTGACCAGGGGGTTATTACACAAGGCTCCAGGGCCCCGAAGGCAGCCTGTAATTAGGGTGGGATGGGGCAAAGGCTTCCCCAGCCAACGAAGTGTTTCCCAGCGCTGGCAGCCATGCAACAGCAGCGGCTGGGGAGGGGAAGGGGCAATTTGGGGTTTGCCCTCCCTCCCCCCAAGGGAAAAAGCGAGCCACTGTGGCTACAGCACAGCCCAGCCCTGCTCACTGCTGGCCCACGATGGGACCGGGGGGCTGGGGACAACAACAGGGGGACTGGGGCTGGGGGGCTGCTCTGCCCAGTGCAAAGGTGGGATTCACCTGGGGGGCACTGGGCCCACGTGGCATGTCCAGGGCAGGGGACAGAGCAGTGGCAAGGGGACACGAGTGGGGGCCAGGAGCTGGCACCCCCTTATTTTTGGTGCCAAATC
>NW_010105316.1:327-620 GCF_000699245.1 Pterocles gutturalis | reverse complement strand
GCCAGCCACCAATTTCACAACCCGGGTGTCCTGCGGGAGGGAGAGGAGGGGATTAGACAGCGGGCGAGGATTCCCAGCCGAGGGCTGCTTCTCATCCGGTTTCCAGCCAGGGAAAGCCTGGGCTGAGCCCTTGCATCTCACTGCATGCGTGAGAAGCTTTGAAGCACCTCCCATGGAATCGGGGTGGCCCCGGGAGCCCCAGGAGCTGATGCTGATGCCCAGGATCAGGAGCTGCGGTGAGAGCATCGCCCCAAGGTGAGCATCACCCCGATGAGAGCATCGCCCCAATGAGG
>NW_010105316.1:0-257 GCF_000699245.1 Pterocles gutturalis | reverse complement strand
CTCGCTCGGCAGTCGCGCCGTCTCCGAGTGACCAACTCCCTCCAGATTGCCTCAAATCTCGATTCAAGAATGTTGTTTGGGCTGAAGAATGTAACACTAAAAAAGAAAAAAGGGAAAAGGGAGGCCGGGGCGAGAAGGGAGGTCGAGGGAGGGTTCGCCCTGCCCTTCCGCGCCGACCTTTGCGATTTTGGAGCAGAGGCTGCAGCCGCCCGCTGCAGACGTTTGCCAGATGTTGAGCGTGTTCCCTCCACCCGGCT
>NW_010105315.1:214746-319413 GCF_000699245.1 Pterocles gutturalis | reverse complement strand
AGAGCCACAAAGATGATTAAGGGAATGGAGCATCTCCCTTGTGAGGAAAGGCTGAGGGAGCTGTGTCTCTTTAGCCTGGAAAAGAGGAGACTGAGGGGTGACCTAATCAATGTTTATAAATACGTGAAGGGTGAGTGTCAGGAGGATGGAGCCAGGCTCTTCTCTGTGACATCTAGTGATAGGACAAGGCGCAATGGGTTCAAGCTGGAACATAGGAGGTTCCACTTGAATATGAGAAAAAACTTCTTCACGGTGAGGGTGACAGAGCACTGGAACAGGCTGCCCAGAGAGGTTGTGGTCTCCTTCTCTGGAGACATTCAAAGCCCGCCTGGATGTGTTCCTGTGTGATCTGATCTAGGTGTTCCTGCTCCGGCAGGGGGATTGGACTAGATGATCTTTCGAGGTCCCTTCCAGTCTCTAACATTCTGTGATTCTGTTGAGCCTGCCTACATTCCTGTTCATTTTTCCTGTTTGCTTCCTTTCACGTCAGAAAACACTCAGACTGGCTAGCTTATGTATTATTTTATTCTTCTCGTGAACAATATTGTTTACTTGTCTGTTTTACAGGAGCTCTGAATCAGGGGAAGAAGAGGAGGAGTGGGAGCCCAAAAGCCAAACTGCCAAGAGAACTCGTTTGCCAAAGAAAAATGTGGCAAAAACTAAAAAAGTTGCTGCTCCACAGTCAGCAGTGGCCAGGAAAAAGGTCAAGAAGGTAGCAATAAAAGAGGAAATGGTGAGTATCTGTAAGCAAGAGACATTTACTTACTCTGGTTCTCTTGGGTGCCTGAGTCTGATCAGCTAGTTGTGATTCCACAGTTGCTGTGAATATTCAGTATATTTGATACACATGGCTTTCTTATGTATTTGTGTCCTGGATCTAAGGGCCTTCTTTTAAAATTCTGGCCAATGATAATGGGACATGGTTTTTCCTGTAAATCTTTCAACAACAAAAATAGGTAAAAAAATCCATCTGTTCTGTCTGTAATGAAAACTAAATGTTCTAATATCTCTGGTTTCTGTGGTGCACCTTTGTCTTCTACCTTTTTACCATTTGAGTACCACAACAAAAAGACTTGTGTCGCCTTGTATGGCTGTTTGACCCAGTAAGTTAGATCACAGTTTTATTACGAATATAAGATGCACTTCTGATAGAAGTTACTTCTGTCAAAGATTAACATTGGAGGTCAGGTCATGATAGAAGACAGTCCTTCTGGTTTATACTAATGTTTCTGAATGTTTTCATGTATGTGGCATATTGAGAAATACATTCTTGGAATCTGAAGATGATCTCTGGGGAAATTAAGGAAAGAAGGTGTGTCTCGTCCAAGGTTAAACAGTATCTTAGTGGACCACATCTCAGTTCCAGTTTCCATGCTGCACCTAACACCTCGTTAGAAGAGTGCTTTCCCTGCCTTCCTGTTCCCTGTTTTGTTGTGATGAGTAGAGGCAAGGCCTGTAGGTCAGTGTCTTCTGGCCAGCCCAAATAGTCTTTCCAAGATAATTTTATTCAATCTTTTGAATCACAGTTCTGCTGAGTATATTTGTATCTTTTCTTCCACACAAGATAGATTTCAAGTGACTTGATTTCTGGCTTGGCATTTCCCTGCCAGACAGAGACATCTCTTGGGAAAGTGATGTCTGGTATCAGGTCTTCCTAGCTTTTAATCGAAATCTTGAACCAGTTTGTAACAGTCAGTGCTTAATATGATTTCAATGCCTTTTTGGCAGGATGTATCCTTGCCTATTGCTCTTGCAGAAGATAATAGAATGCAACTTCTGAAACCTAAGGAAGAAGATGTAGGCACTAAACCAAAAACTTTAAATCAAAAGCCAGAAGTGCCTAAAAAAATGGAAACAAATTCATTCCAAGGGAAGAATGCAAAGAGTTTAGTGAGTGATGAAAAACCCTCAACAAGTGTTCCTGTAGAGGGAAATCAAATGAAACATGAGAAATCTGAAGAAGATTTTGCATTTGATGAACCACCTTTTAAAAAGATTAAGTCGACTACATGTCCTGAAGGAAAGCCAGTTAAAAATCTAGGAGGCAACAAAATAAAAGAAGAATTTGAAATGAACTGGGATATTGTACAGGTATGATCTTTTCCTTCTCTGAGGTATCAATGAAACCATTTCCTACATAATTAGCACTTAGAACCTAACATACAATTTCAGTCTTGGCATCAGTTGGAGTGTCAGAGAGTCATTGTGCTGTTAAGTAGTCATTTAACCTTAGCTTAAATTGTCATAATACATATATAAAGGTAAATGTTGGTTGATAACTGTTAAAGCTTCAAACTTTAACATTATTCTAATACCTGTGACTTAGGTAGTCCTTAGTACAAAGCTTGCCTGTAACAGTTTGCACATTTCTTCTGTATTAGCAAATGTTTTTTTTTTTTTGTGGGATATAGTCAACTGAAACTCTTGCAGGAAGGGATACTGAAAGATTTGAGATATCTGTGTGCACAGTTTCAGAATCTAAGTCTTAGCGTAGAACGTTTTGTTGTAGAGACTCGTTTGAGAGTGTGTATCACTTTACAGTACCATCAAGGAGGAGATTGCATTTTTGGAACAACGGTGACATCAAGGGAGATATCATCTTTGTTTTTTTAGGATGTTAACTTTGAAGCTGTTGAGAGGAAGACAGTTTTAGGATAGCTCCTGTTCTGGGAGGCTGGGTATAGTGCTGACAGCTGTCTATGGGAATAACTGTAGCAAAGTGTCCTTGGTTCTGTATTGATACACTAACTTTATCTTCAGAAAGCCCAATTTGTACAAAATAATGTTTGTAAGGCTTGGTTCATTGTGAAATCTGTAGTAATATCACGATAGTTTCCAGTTATTGGTGAAGTGGGATTTGGATCAGGTCTGGGTTTGTGGGTTTTGTTTAACCTTGAGGTGTGTCAGTGTTGGTTTTAAAAAGAGAAGTTCCAAGTTTTCTGAGTTGCCACGTGCAGTTTGTTGTCTTTATGATCTGTTTTCAATTGTTTGGGTTTTTTTTCTGTTCCCAAAAGGCACTCGTTCCTGCATTTTTTTTTTTCTGTAATTTCCAAGTTTCTGGAAACATTGGTTGCTGCATGTCTTTCTGAAGTAGTGAGCATGGTGGCTAGATGCATGTGGAGCCTGGCATCCTGTCTTGGGGAGGACAGTAGTCGCTGCTGGCCAGCATAACATTGTGGGGGTGGTTTTGAGCTTTCAGTGAGGCTGCTTAAACCAATCTATTGTCTCTCTTAAATTCTCTTAAATGTGGTGTGTGTGTTGTGTTTTTTTTCCTTCTGACAGGCCTTGTCAGAAATAACAAATGTTGAACCATGGGTATGTGCAAACTTAATTTGCCTCTTTAAAGAGGAAAACACAATTCCTTTTATTGCTCGATATCGAAAAGAGCTCATCAATAATCTGGAGGCCGATGCCTTGCGAGAAATGCAGCAAACATTGGAAGAACTACGGTAAGTAAGTTAATACAGGGAGGTATCTGGGGGGAGGTCAGTAACAACCTGCTGCTGCATCTCTGTTCCTTGTTTTGGCACTTCATGTGCACTATAGTTATAAAGGAACTCCTAAAGAAGAAAGTTTAAAACTGAGGTAATTATGCTTGATACTTGTCTTTTTTTTTTTATAGTAAGTAACAAGAAATTTAACATTATTGATTGCCAAAGAAAAATTAAGATTGCAATTTCTCTGTAGTGTACTAAAACTGCAGAGAAAAAACTCTTATTAAAGTAGTTTATAGGTTCTGGAGCTATGTAGCCTGATTAGATGTAAGCTGCACCCTTCAAAAAAAAAATGACTAAGAATCCCTTGGCTTCCTGCTTGAAGCAGCAAAGCCTCTAGTGAAGAGCACTACTTGAGGTTGCAGTGTGCCCAGAGAGCAGGCTAAACTGTCCCAGACCATTGCAGCAAAGAAATGATCAGCAAAGCCTGCTGCAGGGGTGGATGAGACTGCTCTCCTTCCTTCTTGCTTTTTGTGTGTCTATATGTTCTTGAGATGGTAAGGGAACAGACTTGCCAGCTGTTCTGTCAACATGGTGGCTTCCTCCTTGTACTCTCACCACTATCCCCTATCAAGATTCTTTCCAAAGAGGGAAGGTGGCCAGAGAAAGTTCTTGTCTGAACAAGTAATTTAAATTATAATATATGTTTGCTGCTTGCAGTTGCTCACAAGCGTCCTGTTGAAGATCTAAGTTTAATATCTGATACCCTGTACTTGATGCTGCAGAACTATCGTAATATGAATTACAGCTGTAAGTGCTTATCAACATGGATTTAACTTGGGGCCTTTTTATTTGACTTCCAGGCTAGTAATCTTGAAAATAAATTGTATAGTAGCAATGGCTATTGGTATTACTTTGATTTTTCTTAAAGCTACCACAAGACATTTTGATACAGTTTTGAACTGATTGGAGAAAGAGTAATAGTTGGAAACTCTTTTGGATTATCAGACTTGGTTTGTTGAGGATTAGCATGAGATACAATCTTCAGGGGTTTCAGAATGTTCCAGCAGTGTAATGAACAGGGTCACAATCAATAGCCTTTTTAATCCACTGGGAAATGTGACTATTAATATCAATCTCTTACGTTTTAGTACTGTTGCAAAGAAGGCGCATACAATGATACAGAAGTTGAAGAAAGAAGGGAAGCTGTCTGGATGTGTTTTAACAGCCTTACTAAATTGCAGAACTTTGGAAGAATTAGACCATGTGGTCAGTATACTAGTATTTTTCAGATCATCTTTAGTTTAAATGTAATCCTGCGTAACTAAACAGTGCATCATGAAAAGTGCATAGCAAGATTGAAATATTTCCTTGCCTTTTAATAACTGTGTTTTTTGTTTAAGTCTGCACCTTATAAAACGGGGAGTAAAGGCACCAAAGCCCAGAGAGCCAAGCAGCTGGGATTAGAACCTGCAGCTCTCTCCCTCCTGCAGAATCCCATGGAACTCAATCTCTTCTCTTACATTAGACCCAATACCAAAGGTAAGTGCTCTTCTATGATCACTAGTGTCCTAAATGGCTGAAAATATTTTAAAAGGGGAATTACTTTAATTGTTCTGATGTTGCTGGAAGTTATGCAACTATCTTGAATTCAACGGGCTTTTTAAACAACATATAGTAAGAATTTAAATTTAATGCCATAGCTCCAACTTTTCCTGTCTTTTTATGTTGTAAATAGTAATAATTCTGGAATACAAGAGATAAAAGTCTGGAGATGTTACAGTTGACATCTGTATTTACTGGTAAGAGAGAGGGAACTGCACTGCACACCTGAGACCTCTCCATGGTTCTACTCTTTCTTGAATTGTTTACTGAAGATTCAGTGCTAATTGTACAAGAGGCTTACGCTCATACTCTGTACTGAAGTAAATGTTACCCATCAAAGCATATCTTAATAAAAGCTGGCCTTGGTGATTGGGAGTGAGTGCGAGAGTTTTTGTTACTGAATGACCGTGGGGTTTGGAGAAGATATAATCTCTGAAATTTGAGCAGGAACTTGAACAATGTGATTGTTACATATAGACTGCAGAGTTGTGTTTCTTTGAATGCAGTTATGGGTGAATCTGTAGGGGGCAATCTCTGACAATAAAGTACGACGATTGCTGCAACCTTTAGTATGGTGTTTAAGTAGAGTTGTACTTTTATTCTTTCCTGCCCCAACACTTTTTAAATTTTAGCATAAATGTAGTGAACCTCCTTAGTGAGGCTGACTCTTAGTCTTCCTGCTTCAGTTATTCTTTTGTTATTTAAGTATTGTTTATAAAATGTTCTTAACTTTGCATTGAAAACCAGTTACCAAATATTCTGATTGTTTAATTACTGCATTTTATCATGTCATTACTTCTTACAGAAGTATACTGCAACCAAACATCTGACTATTCTGGCAGAGTCTGAAGAGACAAAAGAAAATCTTCACAGTGAAAGTTCAAATAAATTATTTAGCACTTCCTTCTGAATGCACCCTATTTGTTGCAGCATAAACATTACAGTTTTTGAAAATCAGTACACTTGTTTTCAATTTTGTGCTAAAAATAGCTGCTTAGGTTTATATAATGGTTTTAATTTAAAAGGAGCATCAGAAATTACATACATCTATGAACTGGGTCACTTTTATCAACTTGGGAGCCAGTTTGACAAACTAGATACAACTTGAGATCAGAGTGAATTTTTTTTGAAGGGATGAGCCATGCAGAAAAGTTTTCATAAAATCTTAATATCGAGTTCTTTTAAATTATCAGTGTTTTTAAACTTACACTAAAAATAAACTGAAATAGAAACAGCAGCTCATGTTTCAAAGCCACATATATGAAAGTTAAGGAAGCAAGCTCACCAGAAAACTTTGTTCTTCCTTTTGGTTGTATACATGGTCAAATGTTTCTCTAATTACACAAACGTGCTGTTTTTGCAATGAACACAGTAAAATGCCAGTGAGTAGTACTTGTTGAATGGGAACTTTTTTATTAGTTCTTTAATCCTGACTTGGTTTTGGCCTATTCTATCTCATTCAAATTCTCTGCTAGAATTAAAATAATGTTGCCATGTAATTTTCTGGTACTTGAGTGCATTAATTCGTATTCAGTATAATGCGTGTGTTATAATTCCTTTAGCTTTGTATTCTGGCATGACATTACTTTTACCATAGGAAACACTAACTTGTGGAATTTGGATCCTTATGTCTGCAACTTCTCATCAGTTCAGGCATTTAATAACATTCTTATTCTCACATTTTTATTTTTCTTGCTGGCAGGTAAGCTTAGCTTCCCCTTTTTAAAAAAAGGGCAATGTTTATTTTTTGTAGTGTGTAACTCTATAGCCCAATCAGAAGCAAGGTTCTGGATTCAATACAAATATTAGTTATTAGAAGTATGCAGGTTTTCTTATATGGTGTTAATAAAGCTCTTTCAAGATATTGGTAGTCCATCAGACAGCACAGTGAAAAATGTATGTTGAAGGAGACAGTGCTGCATCTGCCAACTCTAAGATTCTTGCTTTTTGCTCTGAAGCTTTTGTTACTGATTGTTGCTAGAAACAAGGTTAGGTATATTGATTTAAATTTAAGATGTCAGTTTTATTTCGTTACCTTCTGGTTCTGGTCCAATTCAACTGCTGCGCTAAGGACAATATGGTGCCACCTCTTCTGGTCTTTTGAAGTGAGGGATGGTTCTGTGCGGTGGAAAGTTGAATGATTCTGTTATCAGCTCTCTAGAATACTTTGACTATGGAGACATTTTATAACTTTGCTGTTTGAACAGTGTTTTGTGGGAGAGGATGAGGGTACCCTGACCTCAGAAGTGTCACTGTGCAAACTCCCGCTATAAACCAGTGGAAATACAAAACTATCACACAAAGAGACAGGTTTGCCTGCAAAGAGTTAAGGCAGTGTCCATATCAGTAACAAAACATGTAGGCTTCTGCTACAATTAGTCATTTTGTTACAGCCTCAAAAATTGCACCTGAATATCCAATTTAACTATTGTAAATAATTCACTTGCATCATAAATGTCAAGATCTGTTAGCATCAAAGTAAAACAATTGTGATTTTTCTCTCAATGTCACTTTGACTTATGATACTGCATTGGTCACTTTAGGCTCATTAAAAATATAATGGTTTCAGATGTTTTGGAAAAAGGAAGCTTAGTTAATAAAAAAATTCTAATTAAATAGTATTCTTCTTCATTGAAACCCCTGTAAATCAGTCAGATATTTGGTATCAATTTTCTTTCAGCTTTTATATATTTTCTTATTTGTGAAAAGTAACTTTTCATATTAGTGTTTTTATAATTATTAACTGTGTTTTATTTAAGGACTTTCAACTATCCAGGAAGTAGAGGCTGGAGTACAGCATATTTTAGCTGATATCGTCGCTAAAGATAAAGATACACTGGATTTTATCAGGAAATTGTAAGTTTGGCTCTTACTTTCTAAACTTTCCTGGTTACATGGTAACATTCATCTTCTTAGCATGCAGATACATAACTAATTTTTTTTGATGATGTGAGAACAGTGTTTACTGTGAGATTGATTTAGATCCATTCCTTCACTTATGCTGGAGGTACATTCATGAGCCTTTCTGCTCATCTGGATGTGAGCATGGCATGACACTGAGTCCCAAAGACTGAAAAACTCTGTAGCTCTACTCCATTTAGAGGCAATCTCTTTTGCACTTAGTGATCTGTAAGGGAAAGCTTTCTGTCCTTGCACTTCCTTCAAGCTATAACTTTTCCGAAGTGCAGCTGCTTGAGCTATTGCTCCAATATTTACTGTTTGACACCAGTCAGTGTAATTAGCATGCAGCGGTGGTTGATTTTTGGCATTGGTAGTGAATAAGGCAAACAAATATGACTGTTTTTAAAGCAGGAGTTACTGATCCTTTGACTGTGTTAGCTGAATATAAGTTTTCTCACGTTACATGACTTTAGGGTTGCCATGTCTGGGGGACTGGTGTGACAGAGTAGTAGTTGCTTGTTGTTTTTTTTTCTTTCTGCTGTGTACCGTTGGGGACAGAGAACAGGGTTATCAAAGAACAGGTGCCACCTTAATAGCATGCATGCTGAATTGGCTCAGTTCTGTTTAGTTGACCCTTGTTTGCTGTTTATCGTGGGTAATGGCCGACTTTATCAAAAGGCTAGAGCACAGCAATGTGATAATTTCAATGAAGGGGTTGTTTTGTAAAGGATGCTGTTACTTCCAGTCTATCACTTTCTTTCAACCACTAGAAGCTCCTTAATTGGATAGACAGTGCTCTACAGACGTATCCTGTTGATCCAAAGTGTGTTGTAGGTGTAATAATCATGAGGAGCATTCAGGAAGATATCTGTTTGGGATCCCTGTTACTCCTTGAAAAAAAAAAGGAAACTTTTGCGCATGTGAAGTTCTTAAAGCAAGAAGTTAATTCTGAGGCTGGGAACATTCAAGAGAGATGTTGCATTTGCATAAAATACATAACTAATTTTTTCAAGAAGTTGCAAAATGTGATGGGTTGAGCCTGACTGGACTCCAGGTACCCACCAAAGCCACTCTGTCACTCTCATCGTCAACGAGATGGGGAGAGCAAATAAAACAAAAGGCTTGTGAGTCAAGATAAGGACAGAGAGATTGTTCAGCAGTTACCATCACAGGCAAAACAGACTTCACTTGGAAAAAATAATTTATTACCAATCAAATCAGAGTATAATAATGAGAAAATAAAAACTAAATCTTAAAGCACCTTCCTTCTGTCCCTCCCTCCTTCTTGGGCTTAACTTTGCTCAAAAATTCTGTACCTCCTCCCCTGCAGTGGTGCAGGAGGATGGGGAAGGGGGGTTGTGGTCGGTCCATCAAATGTTGTCTCTGCTGCTCCATCCTCCTCAGCAGGGGACTCCTCCCACTCTTCCTCTGCTCCAGCCAGGGGTCCCTTCCATGGGAGACAGTCCTCCATGAACTTCTTTGACATGAGTCCTTCCCACAGGCTGCAGTTCTTCACAAACTGCTCCAGCGTGGGTCCCTTCCATGGGGTGCAGTCCCTCAGACACAGACTGCTCCAGTGTAAGTCACCTGCAGGGTCATAAGTCCTGCCAGCAAACCTGCTCCAGCCTGGGCTCCTTTCTACACGGGGCCATGGGTCCTGTCAGGAGCCTGCTCCAGCACAACCTTCCCACGGGGTCACAGCCTCCTTTGGGCACAGCTACCTGCTGCGGCGTGGGGTCTTCCCTGGGCTGCAGGTGGAGATCTGCTCCGCCATTACCCTCCATGGCTGCAGGGGCACAGCTGCCCCACCATGGTCTGCACCAGTGGCTGCAGGGGAACCTCCGCTCTGGCACCTGGAGCCCTCCTCTCTGTCCTTTTGCACTGACTTTGGTGTCTGCAGAGTTGTTCCTCTCACGTATCCTCACTCCTTTCTTCCAACTGCTGTTGCCGTTGTGCACATTTTTTCTCCATTCTTAAATATGTTTTATCCCAGAGGCGCTACCACCGTCACTGATGGGCTCGGCGTTGGCCAGCGTTGGGTCCATCTTGGAGCTGGCTGGCATTGGCTCTGTCGGACATGGGGGAAACTTTTAGCAGCTTCTTACAGAAGGCACTTCTGTAGCCCCCCTGCTACCAAAATCTTGCTACACAAACCCAATACAGTGAAGTTGAACCAATAACTGACCAAACTGAAGTGCTGATGGTGGTTTTTGAGTATCCATTCTCTCCAGGAGAAGGGCTGTGTTCAGCTTTTTCTGAGGTCTGGTTGAATTTCTTCTCTTGGCATGTTGCAGTCAGTATATATTATGTCAGTCTCAGTGTTAAGATATGTCATACAGTTCTGCAGGTAATTAAAGTTAACCTAACTTGTGATTGGACAGTCTCGAAATTTTTGTTTAATGCAAGCACTAATGACTGGTTACAAGTCTCATGCTAAAATACATTATTTACATTTTGTTTCTTTTATTCAGATGTCAGCAAAGATACATTTGTATCCAGTCAGCCTTGGCAAAAGTGTCATCCAAAAGTGGAAATGAAAAAGATATCAATAAATTCCAACTGTACCATGAGTTTTCTTGTAATATAAAGAACATTCAGCATCATCAGGTACACCTACAAAATTTCTTTCTTAAAATTTTAACTATAGCAAAGGTGGCTTTGCTTCTGAATTTTATTGCTTAAAGCTGATTGCAAAGATGCTTTATTTTGCTTTTCTGTTATCAAAGGTAATAGAGGCTTTCAGGTTCTTTAAAAGCAGGACTAAACTGTTAATCTCTCAAACGGAGCAAAGAACTGCTTAATCAGTATGCCCACTGTCTAATTCTTATTAAACAAATATTTATAATGATTTATGTATCAGAGATTTCAATGCTGGTGTCTGTTTTATTTTCAGTGTGTATCATGCCCTCTCTCCCTTTCCCTGGTGATGAGTGCATAACAAATGTTATTAGGAGAAAGATAAAGGCTAAGCCTTTATGGTCTGTAGGGGTGAGATTGGGGTAGTAGTGATATGGAAGTGGAAACTGCTTGGTTGGAGTGTAAGTATTTAAAGCAAATTTGGATAAACTTATTCTTTGGGGTTTTTTTGATGTTTGCTGCAGCACTGAGTGAAAGTGTTCTGAGCCATCTGACCCTAAACCTGTCAGGTGAAACTGGTGGGAAGTATCAGGGAAGGACACAGAAAATTGAAATTGAAGGTGACCTACAAAAGCTGCTCTTGTCAGCAGCAACTTCATGTAAAAGTTGAACAATCAAAACAGAAAGGCTCAGGTGAACATGCAATGTACTACCCCAAAAATGGGTTTGTTTTGCAAGTTATCAGTATTCCCTTCTGTGAAAGATCTTTGGTTGTCCTAAGCCTCAAGACTAGACCTATATGACTAGAAAAAAAAATGACCAAGCAAACTTACTAGCAGGTGAGAAGCTGATGACTTGATAGTTAGGCTGCCCCTGTTACTTAATTTCCAAGGCTGAAGTGTGGTACGCTCAGTGCAACTGTCAAGACCTTTGTGCTGATTCATTACTAATCACCAAGTGAGTTGTCTCTTGTTTTGGACACAATTACCTAGCTTCAAAAAACCCAAAACAAACTCCAAAAACCAAACCAACACAAAAACCCCACAAAAAAAGACCCTCTTGCTATTTTTAAGTGTGATGTTTTGAATAAATAAAGGATTTTCTTGAATGTCTTGAAATTAATTTATTACATTTTGCAACATGTATGGGCTAATTTTAAACCCTCCCCCTGACCTCCCAGTATGGATGGTGTTAGATTAAAGACTAAATTACTACAAGTGATTTTAAATAGACAGACTTTTTGTAGGTGTTGGAAGAAGTACTTGTAGTTGTTATCTTTGTACTAAGTATGAACATTTACCGTATTTATATCAGTAATTATTTGGTGAAACCTTGCTTTTAGAGAGTCTGGAAAAGTCAATAGATTAAGCTAAGACTACTGTGACATACCACAAAGGATTTGTAGATTCATTAGGTTCAGTGTTGTGCTGCATGGATATTTTTTTGTTTGGGTGCTTTACTGTTGAATGAATATGTTGGCAGTCAAAGACTAGTTTTTCGTGCACTGAGAATGGTGAATACTGAGATATGCAATGTGTGTAATGCAATGGGATGATGGTATGATTTACTTGTCAGAGGCATCCTTTTTTTTCCCCTGTTTTACATAAGGAAAGCTGTTGCTCAGATAGAGCCAGGACTAGAAACCAGATTTCCCAAGCCTGGTCAGCACTCTGACCATGTGGCTGCACTGTTTCTTATCCAGGATGTGTCGTTTGTTTGATGTTCGTCTCTCTTGGTTGATTTCCCCTTCTATCCGTCACTAACTGTAATGCCTCTTTCTTTTCCCACTCTGGCTCTCCAGGGAAGTAATAACCACTGTTCTTGCAGCTGGTAGTCCTGTAATCACGGGATGTTTTTGCACTCTTACATGTTGTCCTCCATCTGTATATTACTGGTATTGCTTATTCTCTAACACCTTTGATAGTTCTCTGTTAGGAATCTTAAATGTCCAAGTTGTTTGTGCTTCACAGATTTCGGGGCCCAAGGTATGTCAGGGCTCTCTTGTAGTAGTCAAGGAAAAAATGCTTTTTATTATTGTCTGACATGTGCCATTTGCCATCTGAGTTCCCTGTTTTGTAAAAATATTGTGACTTCTCTTTTCAGTTGATTCTTGATTCTTTGTTATTTTTTCAATTGCTTCCTTTGTCTACCTGTTGTGTTTTGATGATGAATAATAAATGTTTTGATAAATAAGGAAAGTGTTTTCTGTATCTGCTATTTCTTCCTTAAGCTTGAACTCTAGTATTGTACTTCTGAAAGTCTTTCCTAGAACTTTCAATTTCTTTTGAAGCTCTTGACCTTACTACCCTGCTGATAAAAATAACCTTTTTTTTCATCTTACTATTTGGGTTATAACTATCCTTTTTAATACCTAAAAGTTTCTAGTTTCTCCTTCACCTAACACTTTGAAGAAATACTTGTTTTCTGCATTTAAAAAGATGGTTAAAAATGTGTTCCTGAATGTGCTTTAGGAGAGGTGTAAATATCTTTGAGTGAAGCAATTCTCTGTTTGTGTTCAGGATTTTTAAAAGAAGCTTATCCCTAAAAAAGATATAGGGAAGCCTGAAACTCAGTGGGATTTATAAAATTTACTAATCCTCCAGGACTCCAGGTTAAATAGCTGTGTTTGAACACTTGCAAAATTCACTGTTTTGAAGACCTTCTCTACTCCTTTGGTGACTCTGCGTACTCAAGTGTTCTCAAAGCATTTAGATCGAGGGACAAGAAGAAGTCAGCTTTAAATCACCTCTTTGCAGAGTTGCAAATAAAGGATTCCATAAAATACTGCCCTGAAAATGCTCACAGACTGAGTATGGAAGTGCTAGTAATGTTAAGGGTCTGTGTACAACTCTAACTCTGCTCTAGCTTGCATGTAAGTAAAGGGGATAGGCAGTAGACTAGCACGTTGCCTGTGAGAGAATAAACTGTTTTTCTGACCAAAGCATTTGCAGACATGAGTGTGCCTTGCAAAGTGTATTACAATGAGGTAAACTGGTGTGCAGTAAGCTGCAACATGGTTCTTCTGCACTTCTGCAGCTGTTGTTGCACACGCTATAGATCTGGGTTACTTTCCATGCTGTTGTTGCTTTGTGCATTGAGACATGCCATGAAATAATCAGGACTGGCATGGAGTCAGGTTGTTTGACTGAAAAAGTTAAAACACTGAACCTGAAATGAGAAAAAAACCTCTATTTTTTTCAAAAAGCTTGACTCCAGATTTTGATGTGATTGGATACCTATGGGTGTTTCCAGCTGGAACATTTTGCTATTGAGAGGTTCAGCCACAGTTTGTTCCTTTGGGCAGCAAGGAGAACCTGACTGAAGATATAGTTGGGTAGCTATTCCAACACTGTCATATCGATGGAAAAAAAAATCTTTCAAGAACTTATTTGATTTTTTGACTAATTCTAAACAGTTCAGTGTTTGTGTACGCCTGGGGGTTGCTTTCCTCTATTTGGAGATGACCGAATTGGTGGGAGGAAAAGAATTCATGAATAAAGTGTAATGTTTGAGGCAAGTCTTCTGTTTTCAATCTTAAACTTAAAAAGGAATTGGAAATTAAAGTCCTTGGCAAAATATAGATAACTTATTCTGTGAGTCTTAAGTAAATCTGGAACATAGAGGAGAGCTGCACAATGTGAAGGATGTTGTATTTTTCTGATAAACAGAATAAAGTTTGATGAACCTTGTCACTAGATCAAATTATTATTCTTGCTTTCTCTTAAAAATGTATGTTGTTTTTATTAACCCTTCCCCTGGGTCTGTTCCAGTCTTGCATAAAAACAGCCTTTTTCCAGAACTGAAAGTTTACTTTGTCTAGAACAGCTGCTGTTACTTAAAAAAAACCAAAACAAACAAAACCAACTAACCAAACTCACAAAACAAACCCACCTTTATTTTCTTAGGTGGAGAAATTCAGTAATTACTTTCTTAATTGAGCATTTCTTGAATGATAATTGTTCTCTGAACAGGGTAAGAATTTAAGAATAAAAATGTAAAAAGAAATATTAGTGACTGCAATACATGGTTTAAGTTCATGTGACTGACACATTCTGCAGATGGAGTGCCAGGAAACAAAACGTGATGCAAATATTGACCGTGCTTAACAGTGTGTGGAATGATGACATTGTAATTCTATCAGATGCATTGTCTGTCGTGAGCATCACTTTGATTTCATTTTAGCTTGACATTTAACTTTATTCCAATTTTATTTTTTAAAAAATAAACATGAAAGCATTTGATTTGTTAAAATGTGTCTTTCTAATCTCTCTGTGAAAACATTGCTTTGTCAGTCAAGGTACTAGATGCTATAATATTTCACATGCAATCTTTATTATTAGCTTTGTTGTTCAATGATATGTCAGGGCTGGTATGTCATGGGAGCAGTAAGGCTGAGGAATATAAATGGGTACTATGTCCTGGAGTCATTTTAAACCATTGTATTTAACATATGTGACATGTCTGAGTTAGCTAGTGATTGAATTAAAGTTCATGATTGGTACAGAATGCTCTGTTGTGACAGTGCTCAGGGCCTGCTACATACAGCAACATGTGTAGTCATACAGGAATGTCAACTTCTAGCAGGTTTGTTTTTCATTTTTGCACTTGAAAGTATTTTGGAATGGCAAATGAAATCTAAAAACACGTGGTTTTTATTTCTAGCTGCTTCTAATTATTGTTGTTTCTAAAATCTCCTGACCAGTGAGTTTTCTTAAATACTATAAGGATTGTTTCAGATGAAAACTCATCATCTTTGTAGAGAAGTTAGACTAGTAGATACCACCAGTGGCCTCCAAGATCCACCACTGGTATTGTGATCCTTGTTTTAAATGTAGAGCCATAGACTTCTATTTAAAATATCACTCTGTGTGCAGATAGCGTGTGTGCAACCACATTTAACTTTAGATCTTGAATATGCAGTTGTGTACACAAGACTGCCAGAAATATGATGTGCATACATTTATAGGCTGGAATGTTAATATTAATGTCAAGGGTGTATCTACAATATTTTCTGCTATTTATGAACTCTAAAATAGAGTAACTTAAAAATCCATCTTTTTTAAATTAGGCTTGTTACTTTTGTGTCACAAGTTCCAATTCATAGTTATTTTTTAATCTGGATTGATCTTGGGAAGCAAAATGAAGCCTGTAGCTTTGGACTAACTTTTTCCCTCTCTGATCTTCAGTTCTGATTGAATTCACTTTTCAGTTAATTTCTTGAGTTTTAATTTGGGTTATTAAAAAAGATTATTCCACTACTTAAAGTAATGGTGACTTGTATTGTAAGTGTGTTTAAGATAACTGGATCTTGAGATTGCATACTCCAGGAAAAATATGATTTGTTATGCCATGGCATGATATAATGTGTTTAAATTGTGGATGTTATCTGTACATGCTAGTACTTTGTGAACTGATTTACTGTACCACCATTATGATTTGCTACAGAACGTCAAGCAAGCGCATACACAAATGTTGATAAGTTTATCTTTTGGATATTTTGTGTGTCATCTGTCTCTGCCATTTATGTTTGCACTCAGATTCTGGCCATTAACCGAGGGGAAAATCTGAAGATCCTGACAGTGAAGGTCAACATTCCTGACGGGGTGAAGAATGAATTCTGTTGGTGGTGTGTCAATGAAAGGTCTGCATGGATACATATTCTCATCTTTTTTTCTATAGACAGCTGCATACTGAAATGTACCTCACATGTCTCATTGCATTAAGAGAATGATTTAGATGAATACTTATTAGATTAAATTAGCAAGTGGATAATTCTTATTCTGTGTTTCCAACTGCTGTAGCATTATGCTGAACAGATTGTGCCTTTGGCTGTATTTAGGGAATTCTGGCACCATTCTTCAAGTAATTGAATTTTTAAAAATTTTGAGTGATTCTTTTTTCTTACTGATTTGCTCTTGCAAGTTGCTTTTTTTTTAAGCCTGTAGTGAGGTGTTAGCGTTGCATAATTTTGTGGTTTTTTGTGAAAGTTTAAGTTAAATATGTGATGTTTTATGAAATGTCTGTCAGTCTTTTTCTTGGAAACTGCACCTTGGTGTTCTCTGTTTGAGAATATTGTGACCCAAACTGTGCATCTTCCTTGCATATATGAAAGACAGGTTTCTTTTTCTCAGTAGTTTGAGATGTATGGCATTGTTCTGAGGGTGTCCTAGAAACTCCTACCTTTCTTCTAAAAGGAGGGAAAAAAGGATAGGAAAAGATGCATTTTTTTTATTTAGTGTATTTTTTATAGAATTGTATACTGTGATACTGCTTTATCTTGTATTTTTCTTCCACACCAAGTCCAAGAAAGGGATGTAGTAAAGATGTTCCTTTTCACTGCAGAAATTTAGTATTTCTGTTTCCAACACAGAAGATTCTGACAAAGTTAATTTTGTTTGGCCAGATAGCATAATATGAACTAGGACTAACAGTAACTTTTTTCAGGAAAGTATCAGGATTCATAAACACACCTAAATTCCATTCTAATTTCAATATCTGTAGTGAAATTTCTGTTCTCCCCCCCAGATGTATATTCAGTAGGCAGAATATATCTGTCAGTCTTGCTTTTACTGTGTCTGTGATAGAATTTGGAAGCACTGTGAGCAACAGATAATGGAACAGCTTGTCACTGCGACACAAATGAAAGTGGGATGAAAATTGAGATATTTTTGGTTGATTTTTGTGAGTCATCCTGAGATAAAAAGAATATTGACCTTGGAAATGGAACTACTTATTAATACTTAGCATTCATGAGTCTATATATGCTTATGGCTTTCTACTATTTAAGGACAACTTGTCCACTGTCAAAAAACTTTGGAAGGAATGATTTTTGGGGACCAACAGTGCCAGTAAAGACAGAGGTGAAGAAAGTGTTGAGAACCTATGCCTTTTCAGAGTTGTTCATCACTAATTCATCTCTCCTCTTTAACAGTAGACCAATATTTTCCTTCTGTTTCTGCTTGTTGTTTGCATACCTGACGAACCCTTTCTTGTAGTTTTTGACATCTCTGGCCAGTTTTGATTCAAGCTGAGCTTTTGCTTTTCTAACTACATCTCTGCATGCCCTGACAATGCCCTTGTAGTTTTCAATGGATATTCATCTGCTTTTCTGTCTCTGCTACACTCCTCTTTGGGTTTTGAGCAGACTCAGAAGCTCACAGTTAAGCCAAGGGGGCCTCTTGCTCCACGTGCATCCCTTACTTTTAAAGGGGATGAACTGGTTTTGCGCTCCCGGGAGAGCGTTCCTGTAAAATTCCTGGTACTCGCTATCTCCTTTATCCTCCATGGCAGCTTCCCATGGGATCCCTCCCAACTGAGTGTGCTGAAGTTTACTATTTGTCAACCATGGAACTTCTGTCAATCATTTTGTCAGTTTGCAGACAAAATTCTCAGACCCTGTTTCAAGTCCATAGTGCAGACCTTAAAGGCATGCTTTGTGTGCTTACCAGCTTGGTACAAGTTTCATATAACGTCTTGGAGGAAAACAAAGCTCTACTTTTTGTCCTTCAGGTCTAAAAGCCTAGCTGTGCTCTTCTTGGAACAGTCCTTAATTAATACTAGGGGTTTTTAACATGGGCTATGTTAATTCTGTGGATGTGTAGTTTCACCCTCTGAGGTGTATCAGTAGTCTGAGTGTATCTATGCTGGTGGTGGTCCCTGTTGTGAGCACACGCACGTGGAGACCTGATGAGCAAAGTAACATGATATTATTTATATGGAGTTTTTATAAATAGGACTTCATTTAAAGGGCTTTGAAAATCAGCTCTTGATTATTTGATCAAGAAAAATCTGTTCTTAGAGATGATGATCTTTAAAATTATACACACATGCTTTTGCTTTATTTTTTGCAGTGAAGTGTGTTTTTCTCTTTCCTGTATTGGAAAAAGAATATTGGAATGATTAAAATGTGGTATTTGCTATGATTGAACTTACTGTTTGGATATTTTTGCATTTGTAGCAGTTGTAGGATTGTTAATAGAATGTTGCCTAAATAATTTTTACTTCTATATAGGCAGGTAATAAAAATATCTGCTATGACAAATATTTACAGAGAAAAAGTTTTGCTAACTAGCTTTAATGGATAGAAGAGAGGGAGAAACCGCTGCCAGGTTTCCGAATTCATTCTTACTTATGCTGAGGATACTTTCTGGGGGACTGTAGTCATACTTACCACCTGTAAAAACTTAATGTTTATAGAATTGGATGGCATGAAGGAGGTTTAAAGCTGCTGCCAGTTTTATATAGGTATGGAAAGAGTCTGTAGTTACAAATAAGTATAATAAGACTATTTGCGAAAACTGTTAGTCAAGTGATGAGGTCATGTGGCTAAACATTCACAACTCTGTTGTAAAACTAAATGGTAAGCTTACTTCTGCTCCCATGTCTGTGTTAATGCAGTGTTGACTTGATCACACTTCTCAACTGTTACATGCATAGATACTTAGAAAAGCTGTTTCAGGAAATCGTAGATCCCCTTGAACAACTGAAAAGGTGTCTGGGAAGGAGCAATTTAGGATTCTCAGTATTTCTGAGGAAGTTAAGGTAAACAAAGTCAAAAGTTAAACTCAGTCCTGTTTTTGCTGTGGCTTACATCTGGATACATTATCAAATTCTGTTACGTTGCATTTAAAACAAACAAACAAAACCCAAAAAAACCTTAAAGCTACCCAGACATATAAAAAAATATGTGTGTGTGTATGTATATATATATATATCTCAATTTGCAGTTAGGGACTCAGGCATGTAAAAAATAAACTAAGTGAAACAAACTGTTATCAGTATTTTTAAAAGAAATAAACAGGTGGACTTTAATAGAAAATGTTCATAGTCTTTACTTCTGAGTATAATATATCTGGCTGAGTCTCATCAATCTTTCTCCCTTCTCGTGGGGTGGACAGTCTCAGTGAGTCAATTGTGCTTGTACGAGGGACCTACCCTGCCCCTGTCTCCCCTAGTAATGTTGCCCAAAACAAAAATGTTAATGGAATAAATATCTGGGATCTCTGTTCTGAGGAACTTTGAAACTGGGGTGTGTTTTAGGACAACATTTGAAGTAATTGTCATTATGGCTATGACCATTATGCACAGTCGACTTAGAAAATAGAATGCTCCAAAGTGTTGTGCTTAGAAAATGTTGGGAAATAGTCTTGTGTTTGTTTGGTGTTGTTTATTTCATTTTCCCTTTTACTAGAATATTATTTACACTTTAAAGATATCAATAATAGGTAAAAGAGAAAAATCATTTGCAAATTTGTTTAAAGGACTGCTGTAAAATTGATAGATTTCATTTTGAGTTTGAATAGAGGTTCTCAAAGCATTCAAAATAAAATATGAATTCAGTTTCATTAATTTATGTTAGCTTAGCTCTTGAATTTGTGTCTGGGCACAGTGGCCTTACCTCATTGACTCTGCAGTGTCACTCATAGAGGATGTTTAGTCATTTTTTTAACATATTGAGGAGTAGCAAATAATGCAGCCCTAATGGTAATAACTATTGTAGTAATTCTGCATATTCATTCATATTGTAGTGATATTGCACTCAATGTACAAGTCTTTTTTTGAAACTTGTTTTTAGCTGAGTTTTTCCATATGTTCTTAAAAATTTTTAATTTTGTTATTCTATTCTTTTGCAGATGGAGACCAAAGCAATTTTTAAAACCAGAATTAATGAGGATATTACGGAATTCTGTAGAGGATGCATATAAACGCCTTATATATCCTCTCCTCTGTAGGGAATTCAGGTAAGCCCAGAATGAATGTGTATTTTCATACTAGCAATTTCTTAACAGTTCCCTATCCAACTTTTTATTAGAATATCTATTATCCATTTGAACATATCAACATGTTTTTAATCCTCTGTGCTTACAGAAGAAATCAATTATGTCGTCTTGGTTCTGTAGATCTGATTTGTGACTCTATCCAGTTTAGGCTACAGTACAGAAATTGTCTTTTTGTGAAGACCTTTTACATGTTTATGTATTTGTTGCCTGTACTTCTATCTAATAAAGTACAGTTTAGATCTATATTACCATAGTAGTTGTATCCTTATCCTCGTATTAACATAAACCATTATGTTGGTGAATTTTTCCAGTGTCTCTCCATGTCATGACAATACTACTGTCAGTGATGTTGTTCTGACTCCTTTTCTTTTATCTGTCTGAAAGAAACCAGCGAAGTAATTGTTGTGGTTGGAAGTATCCCTCATGTTTGTCATCGGTAAATTGTGGTGAATGAATTAGTCATAGTGTTAGTCTCTTACTGTTTTGTGGGTATTGTGCTGACTCTAGAGAAGTCAGTAAACTTATTTCTGGTGATACTGTAGTAGTAATGTTGTCAGCACACAGTGTCACTTGTAAGATCTGTAATATTGTTCTAAATTTAAAGGAAACTTAGTATTATCAAAGTAACATTAATTAAATAGGGTATTTTCATGGTGTAGTACAGGAGTTTACCACATAATTGAAATTATTTAATATGTCAAAAAGTCTACATTCTGTAAGTGTTATCTTCTAATGGCTAACAGTACTGATCATGTGATTCTTCTCTTGAATACAAGAGAAGCTTCCCAAAGCATAACATGTTTGATTTTTGGGAAGGCTTTCTGACATGTGACCTGAATTTTAATACCTGTTTTGAGGTAGTTGAAATGGCATTTGTCCACAGTCTAGTTTGTCTGTTTCTTGGATGAGAAATGTTGAAATGACTTGTATCAAAATAACATGTGTTGGTTATTCAGTACATAAAATCAGCAATCACATTCTGAAATGTGGTTTTTCTGTACCTGCCTGTCTGTCCTCTTATGTTTCTGTTCAAATTAGAGTTGTATTTCTGGCACTTCCTTTCCTTTAGTGTCATTGTCTGGATGTTGTATGTATTTCACTTCTGAAAAGAGATAGAGGCTAAAGTTTTGAACAGCAGATATTTCTAGTGGCTTTTTGAGTTTCTTCACCACAGTATATTGCGTTTGCTCATTACTTTGCAAGCAAGCTTGCTTCACCTCTTGATTAGTAGATTGCTTCCCCTGTTTTGATTAGTGAGCCTGTCTTTTGCTATTGTGAATTTCACACATTTTTGAAAGTGCTGAGTTAACTTTTTTTGTGACCACAGTACATGTTGCTACTTTAGGGGAGGCACTGTGTCTATTGTTTGGCTAAAACGATGAACATCTCATGATGGTGTTTTGCCAATCGATGGGGATAGCACAGAGGACACAGGCACCAAAAAAAGTAAACTTATTTTTACTTATGTCCAAAATGACATAATGCATATGTGATCAATATTATACATATTAGGTATCTTGTTAGGTTGTGGGGTTCACCTAGAGGTCAACTTTGGTTCAGGGCCTCACAGCTCAGGCCCTAGTATTTCAGATGGTGAATCCAACTGTTGGCTTTTGTCACATGAGGGTGGAAGGAGTTGTTGTTCCTAGCCTTCTCTACAATAAAACTCTTTTAAAATAAAGAAAAAAACTTACCTTTTTATGGGGGTTTGGTTTTATCATAAATAAGCAAACTAACATAAGAGTTCTTCAAGGCTCCTGTATTGTGTTTTTGCTTCATGGTTCCTATTGCAAGACTGTTGTGGTCTGTGTTATGTATAACACTGAGCGCTGCTGCAGCAGTAGGTTGCTGAAGGTTTTCTGTTCTCTGAAGAAAAAAGAGAGCTTCCTCCCTTACTACTTCCTAGCTCAAAAGTCATAAATGCAAAGATTACAAAGCTTACTGCCTGTCTGTGAGCAGAAGTCTGCTTATGTTTTAATCTTTGTGATAATTTTGTGTGATTATTGGTGTCTGGTTAGGAAATGCTGGAACATCTCCAGTAGAGAGGAATGCAAAGCACCTGTCAGTAGTATTCCTGGTCCATGACCACTTAACTCTTACTCTACTTTTATTCTACTTCCGCCCACACCAGAAGCTGAATTTTAGGACTCTTGCAAAGGACTGCTAAAGTATTCAATACCTTCTTTTAGTGTTAATATATCCAACCCACCCCCCACTGTTTTTTTTATTTTCTTTTTATTATCATTAAATGTTGGAACAGAAAGTTTCCAAGAGTGTATTGAAATTTCTGATGCTTCTAGTGATCAGAATAATGAAACTTGCCAGCAAGACAGTTCCCTTATTTATTGCTTAATTTCCTTTCTTCCACTCTGTTAGATACCATAATTTCTTGTATCTGGTATAATAATGTCCAGTGTTGCTTTTGGCTCTTTGAAATACATTTTATTTTGTTGCAGTACTGCATGGAATGATTCCATCAGGGTTTGATGCAAGTGATGTGGCATGGACATATTTTTTTTAATGGATAATCCTTTCCTAATTTTCCATGCTTTCTCGAAGTGAATGCTTTCTCTCCTCTGTCTTCAGGGACACAAACATTTCTCTGTATATCTTGTTTCACACCTGAAGCTAGTTTGCAGATATTTTTCCATGGAAAGGATTGCCTCTCAGACTGTATATGTAAGTGGGGAGTTTTAAATCTCAATTTAAAAACTGACTTGTATAACATTGAATATAGAAGCTAGTAGGTCATGATTAGCTTGTTTGCTTTTATTGCAATGTACCTGTTAGTGACATAGTCTGAATGCTTCATAGAGTTCAAGGGAGGGGCTTGAAATTCTGACTTGGTTACTACTTTTTCAAAAAGTAGCAGCTGAAGGGTTGTGGTGTGGTTTTGTTTGGTTGGTTTTGGTTGTTTGTTTTTTTTTTTTTACAAAATAACCATTCCTCTAGTGTTTAGAGAGGAAGACTGCTATCTGCCTCTGTCTTATATCTCTGACATATTAATGAGAATTGTCACAAATTGGAAAAACATGAAGCTGGGCATCTTGCCATTTGGATGAAGCCAGTATTGCACTGAAAAAGAGAAAGACATTAGATTGTTTGAGGTAGCTTGATATTTGTCTAAGGATCAAATGACTATCCCAAAGTTGAAATTAAAGGCCAGTACTTAGGACAGTAAATCATGTCATTGATACAAGTGTTGAGTGAGAGACAGTTAGAGAGAAAAGAGAGGTCTATATTTGAAATTAAAAAATACAGGATATTATGTAATAGAAAGGACATACGTTATGTTCCTCCTACGTACCTGGCACTTGGAGTAACATTTCCTGTTACTATAAAAGTTTCTGTATATCCATGCCAATTTTAAACATGATTTCCATAAGGTGCACATAACTAATAGCATGTGTTTAGGGACAATTTTAATTCCTGCACAAGTCTGCCTTCACAGGTGGATTGATGTGAATTTGCAGTGCAGGAGGACTGGTCTTGTGGGCAATAGGGACCCCCTATCTCTGGGATGGATAGAAAGGTAGAACTTGGCCTGTCTCTGTACAAAGCCTCCAGTCCGAGAGCATTCAAGCTTTCCATGTTTACAAGCTGCTTTTAAACTTAATTTCTATGAATGTGTGGCTTGTTAAACCTTTGTGCATGTATGGAGAAAATCAATATGGTAGTGAGGCTTAGGTACTTGCTTTGTTGTTTCTGGTCTCTTACAAATGTCTTCAAATTGTTCTAGTGATTGCATGGGCTAGAATTCAACCAACACCTCCAGACCATGTCCCTGGACTCTTCCTGGAAGAGGCTCATTCTGTCTTTGGGTTATTTTTGCTTAATGTTTTAAGAATAGGACAGACTATTGTATTACAGAAGGATGCTGCAAGACTGAATGACCAGGAAATGAAATGGCATCTGAAATTCGGTGGAGATGAGTGTGAAATGATGCTTGCAAGGGCAAGTAATTCTTCCTTTATATAGAAAATTATGACCTCTGAGCTACCCTGACGCTGAGGAAAGACATGTTGGCACCATGGAAGGTAGCTCCACATAAATGTTAAGTGTTCAGGAGATAAGGTTATTTAGTTAAGGAATAAAGACGAAACAGAATTGTTGATATACCTGGGAAATATTTGGAATATTATTGGCCATTTTGGTCTCTTCATCTTGGGGAAAAATTTGGAAGATTCATTAGAATTGGAAAAGGCCCAGTGAAAGGGAACAAGGTATAAAATAAATTGTGTGAATAAGGATCAACTAAGCTGTGACTCTTCAGCTTGGAAAAGGGAGGACTAAGGCATGAATGGTGTGAGAGTGGCATGGGGCTAGGGATACATTTTTCTCTTCCAGTGTAAGACCTAGGGGGACATAAAAATTAAATAGAATAAGCTTGCAACCAAAAGGTGGAAGCTGTTTGCACAGTTTGTGATGACCTGCAGAACTTGCTGCCAGCAGACTATATGGATGCAAGAAATGTGCATGTGTTCAGTAGGAGACTGGGTAGCTGGACAAGAGATCTGTTGCAGGCTACTAAAGAGACAAACCATATCAAGCTCAGGAAATACTATGAGCTGGAACTATTTGGAGGCTAGGATAAGATTATGGGACAACTGTATTAGTGCTGCTGTATCAGCTCCCTAGGCAGCTGCTTATACCCACATTGGGAGACAGGATAATGGGACAAAGGGACAACTTACGTGAACTACTGCAGCCATTCCTATGTTCTTGTTTTTAGTGGTGGCAATATATAGACTGTCTGCTCTTCGGTACTGAGGGCACATTGGAATTGCTAAGGAGTCTTGGAATGCATGTATACCCTTCATCGTCTCACTTTAAATCATGTCTGCGTTGATTTGGTGTACTTGATGGAGAAACAAAAAACATGGGGATATAAGGGAGCCTTTTGTTGCACACTTCCACAGAAAATATTCAATCAATGTGTGAAAGAGAATCTAAGCCTATCTCTAGGCTGCTTTACAAATGAGAGATGATGAAGACTTATCAGCTCTTTGTGTACCACTGTGGGATGAGACAGGGCTGAGCTGGTTGTTTGGTCGGATTCTGGGCAAATTCAAGTCAGACCCTTAATTTTTTCCGCATCTGAAAACTGCTCAGAACAGCTTCATATCCCATCATGTCAAATAGCCCTTATGAGGATTGTCTTTGTAGCCTATTTGTGTCATGCATTCATTGACCCAAACAACTTGAGTAATTTCCACCGCCCCAATCTTAGAGTTAGTTAACTGGAATGCAGGTTTTTTCTTTTGTAAAAGCAAACCTGGATATTACTTTTTTCAGTGATGGGTGAAAGGAAAAGGAGAATAAGAGTGCTGGCTACCCTTTAAGTTATATGAAAGCTTTACTGGATTGCTTTTGCTCGACGAATTATTGTAGTTATTGAAAATGTAATGCAGCTGAAAATGGCCATTACTTTTACAATTTTTTTTTTTAATATAAGATGCCATACCACGACAAAAATACTTGTCCTTATCAGTCATTGTCTTACTGGCCCCATCTGATGAATAAGGCATCATGTATCTTGTACACCTTAATGCAACAAGACCGCTTTGTTTCTCGTAGCACTCTGCAGTAAATATTCTTGCTTAAAGTAATCAGAATCAATCTTTGGTGCACTATTTCTTTCTGTTGAAGAACATGGAAAAGAAAGGTAGGGAACATTGTGACTTCCATCAGCTTTCTAGTTTTGTTCCGAGGAAGCAGAATATTCTCCTAGGAAGATCTCAAGTTTGCACGCTTCTGTGACAATAGTTAAATAACGCAATTCGTAGGCAAAATAAAATGCCTCATGAGTCATGGTGTGTTAGCAATTAATTCGATAGGCCTTTCCAGTTTCTTCCTAGTACCTCTCAGCCTAAATGATCCTTTTTTTGCTGGGTAGTGATTTTTCTCCAGAACTGTGAATTTATGATGAATTCAGTCCATGCCTTCTTCAAATCCACTTTTCTTTGCAATTAGGTATCAACTTTGACGGGAAGTTGTTCTTTGCTCAAAATGATGAGTTGATGTTTGAACGTTAGTTGGTATGTGTACATTCTTATAGGTGTTTCTGTTATACTCCTCATGTTGATTTACTTTTAGAACCAGAATTAAATGATCACATAGCCGATCCTTTCTAAAAAAGTGTGAAAAACTTGATTGGAAGTGTATTATTTAATTAAAGATAAGGAAAACATGTTTGGAAAAAGCCTTACAACATTGGACCAATTGAAAAATGTATTTGAAAGCTAATTGACAGGAAAAATGTATTTTGCTTTCATCCTTCTTAGATCGAAATTGACATCTGATGCGGAGAAAGAATCTGTGATGATGTTTGGGAGAAATCTCCGGCAGTTGCTTCTGACCAGCCCTGTGAGGGGCCGTGCTTTGATGGGAGTAGATCCTGGCTACAAACATGGCTGCAAGTTGGCAATTATTTCACCAACCAGTAAGTTTCAATTCCAAATATTTTTGAAAGGACTGATGATAGTATATTCATTTAGAGGAAAGGATAGTTTCAGAACCTACTTTTTTAACAAACTGACTTTTTTTTTTTTGTTGAGCTTTTGGTGTTTTCCACATATCCTGTAATGCAAATTCCTTTCTTCAGGCTTAAGGTTAGATTTCTGGCACCTAGATTCCAGTGTCTACTTTGGTGTTACTAGTCCTCTCTGAAATAGAATTTAAAATCCCTTTCTGCCTTCTTGAATACAGGTTCAAATAATTATGACTCTCAGTAATCAGCAAAGAGAACACCTGGCGTTTTTATTGTTTAACAAAGAATTTGAATTTAAATACTTTCTATAACTTTGCTTTTTTCATGGGTAATATCTTAGACATCTGGACACTTCATCAGCCCTTTTTTGTTTAGTAGTATGTGTGTTAAAATGAGAAGTCAGAAACGTTGTATTTGCAGAACTTTTTAGTTTACTTTTTAGACACTTATAGAACAGAGCCTTTCGAGTTCATCCTGGGGGATATATACCTCTTTAGGCCCATGTAAAAATGGTTTATTTTCCTTTTATTTTGTTGCTTTTTGTCTGAAAATATGTCCACCCAGGGTGGGTGTAAGGAAAGATGTGTTCTTGACACGTTAAAATGGCAATAAATGTAAGGTAGGTGGCTATTAGGTTGCATTTCACCATAAGCTATCAGTACCAGTTAATACGGAGTTATTTCCAAATATGATAGGTGGGATGATGGCGAGAGCTGGCATTGGAGTTCTAGAGCTCCTGAACTGCAAATCCTGAGACTGCATTTCTAATTTTCATCTCTCTTTACTGGGTCTGTAAAATGTACTAGAATAGAGCAATAAATCTTTTGCAGTGAATTGCTGTTTTTCTCTTTGATAATACAATACACTTTGTTTGCCTAATATGACTAGGGGCTCATTATTTGTTATGTGCATATGCCCCCAAGGAACTCGAAAATGTATCAACTCATTTTGCTTTGGCAGCCAAAGCACTTTAGTCCCCTGTCTACTGTACATTTCTTCTAATTGGATACAAAAATAAAAGGGAAAGACGGCTTACTAAGAAGCTTTCTTTGTGAATCATCAAATTAACTTGAGTAGTTCCACAGGATATATAGCTTTTGGATCTTTGTGGTTTTTATCAAATGGCTTTGCCTTTCATTGTTCTAGGTCAGATACTCCATACCGATGTCGTTTACTTGCATTCTGGTAAAGGATTTCACGAAGCTGAGAAGATAAAGAGGCTTCTTCTGCAGTACAAGTATGCTAAAGAAACTTCCATTTATTACTCTTTCTTATCAAATGTAGTGAAAATCTTTACTATATAAATACTTTTTGGGGGGAATAAGAATTCTAATGATTTAACTAGAATTAGTTTTTAATGTAGTTCAGAGCTTACTTTTCTTTTAGTTTATATTAATGCTTTTACGCTGCATATATGTTAGAAGCATGTGAAATCAAGCCATGGCTTTCACTAAAGCTGCGTACTATGAATGTATCCCTATGAAGCTCCATCAATCCATTTATTATTAGGAACAGAAATTAACATTCAGCTAAGGAATAAGTTTAGCCTCACTCTTCCTATCCCCCCACAATCCCCAAACCACTCATTGATCCTTTCCTGTTCCAAAAGCCACATTTAGTCTTTGGAAGAGTTTTATTAAGCAAAGGAAATCCTGTTCAGATAGATCTCCAGACAGAGTTGCAAATAGGGGCAGCATGATTAAAGCATTATTGTGTCCAACTGTTTTGGGATCCCCCTGTGGACAGACATCTGGTCCACTGAGTCAGCTGCTGAACTCGCTCAGTCCAGTTTGTCCTTAAGCATTAGGTTGGCTTTAAACAAGATGATTTGATGGCTGGCTGGCTGTGGTGGGGAGCAGGCAGAGGCAATGACCTTGCAAGCTGTTGCAAGCTATGATGTTCCCATTAAGGAATTAAGATTCTGATTGCTTGGGCTTCTGCCCTTTTTCATGACTCATAACAGATGAGGGAAATATGAAGTGAAAGGGTTTGAGGACTGTAAATAACATTACATTTGTTTTATGAAGATGAAGCATCATTTTTAGTTTTTCTGCAGATATTACCACTGTTCAGTCCCATTACAAATGAGTGAAAATTTTGAGTCATCTCTTTAACTGTCACATTGGAAACCTGTTAAACACAATGTGATGTTACTAGGAATATGTTCTCATTAAATCTGGGCCTTGTGTTATATAAAATAAGATGTATTGGTCATTGTTGTGGATTGAATGCCACGTACGAAAAAGTATAAAAGAATAATTAAGAATAATTGTTCATTTTTTTTACCCCATGCAAAGCTGTAGCACTGTTGTGATTGGCAATGGCACAGCCTGCAGAGAAACAGAAGCTTACTTTGCTGACTTAATTATGAAGAAATATTTTGCACCACTGGATGTTGTATACTGGTAAGATCAGTTTGCCGGGATATTCAGCTGTTCAGCATTTTTTAATTCAACAGGTAGCTTTAAATGTATTTTTTTAAGTATTTATTTGTTGCCTTGTCTTTCTTTGAGTCAAGCTTGACCCATCCGTCTAGCCGAAGGAAAATGGCTGTAGCTCTTTGGAGCATGGAAGTACTTCTCCTGAGTCAGTAAGGGAGACTCACTGAAGCATTTCATTTTTTCTTCCACTCTGTTGCTATGATAGTTGTAACAAAGTGTGAGAGAATAGCAGCTCAAACAGCCAGTGACCTGTGTTTGGCATTGCATGTTTATTTCTTGATAAATGAGGTTTAAATGCAGATGATAAAGCTTGTCCTGCCTGACTATGGTATGGAATGCTTGCTAATCCTATGGGTATTAAATGGTCTGGAAATAAATATGTTAATACCTAACAGAATTTAGTGGTGGTATTTATCCTCATTGAACTTCAAATTTTATCCATTAGTTGACTGAATTAAAACTAAACTATTCTGTTCTTGCTTTGGATGGAAACTGTTCTGTATCACTTGCTCTTCTCCCACGTGGAACCACTCTTTTCTTTTAATTCACATCTTTGTTTTTTTAAAGCATTTCTGGTTATTTACCTTGGATTATGTTTTGTGCTGAAGTTTAACAGCGATATTTACTTTTCACTGTCTTAAAACAGTGAAAAAAGTTATCAGAATTTTTGAAAAAGTTATGGCTTTTCTCTGTTCAAACTACTTTATACATTTTAATAGAGCCTTTTTCTCCATAGATTAGGAAGTTATTTTACTTAATCTAAATGTTCAGCAAATGTATTATTCCTACTAATTTATGCTATCATTTAATTACACTTGTTCTTTGTTTCTAAGATTTCTAAGTAAATTTGCAGCAAGACCTGATACTTACATGTCCTTTTTAATTCAGGAGACATAGTAGGGTTTGGGTTTTGGCAAATGTTTAACTTGACTGTTGTTCACTTTGTATTGGTTAAAAATCCATTATGTTGACATAAGCAGTTTGTCTGAAAGACTAATAGTGATTTTATTTATTTATTGATCAGATGCTACAAAATATACATAACTAGTTTACACATAAAGTTATTTATATAATACAGTGGCAGATAGTTTTCTCCCTGTGAATTACTCTTGTACTTGAATATTTTGCTTTACTTTCTCACTTTTTATAGTTCAAGATGACAGAATTGGCAAAATAATTATCAGTATTGATTTTTTTGGGGGGTGCCAGTAGAGCTACCAAGTTCTTGGAACTGATAAAAGCTCTTATGAAGTAGGAATTGTTATAAGTTCTGTAAGGCCGAAGTCAGGCTATCCAGTGGTGCTTTTTCTAGCAGTGACAGACAATGTTTTCATTTTTTCTACAACTTTTTGTGATATTTCTAGGAAAAATATATAAATGCAGTTGTTTAACCTGCAAGATTAATTCTGGGAAGTGAAAATTAGCATAATCAAAACTATTTTTGCTTTCAGTGTATATTTATATTGTCAATGGTTTTCTCATGCTGTGCTCATGTACAGTGAAGAGCTACTCCCTGCTTCAGAAATATTATGCAGAACACTGATGTACTGCGTATTAAAATAATCAGAATAATGTGATTTTTTTGTACTCCATGCTGTAGGCCACATATTTGATGCTGTTGAGCTTTGTAGGCTGCTTTTTGTGTGTACATTTATATGTATGTGGGTTTACAAATAAGCTGGACTTGCAGTTCTTGTGTCTCTCTTCACATATTGACAGTCTTGACTGAGTTTCTTTCTGGAAGATTGGGGTTCCCACATTGCCCTTTCTGTTGAAGTAGGTTTATGTGGCGCTCATAGCATTATACAGTGCTGGGCTTTCCCAGCCATGGCACTGAATCCTGCAAGATAGCTACTCTATTTGCTTTCCAGCTCCAGAAATCTTTCTCCTTAATCTCCTTGGTATGTCTTAGTAACAGAAAGGAACGATGAGTGGAGGCATGCTGCACCTCCACTTCTGATAATCCAGGGAAATGCCTGGAATTTACATCAGTCTGAGTTCAAAAATGTAAGTGATACTTGCTAAATGAGGAGCAGTTAGTACAGAATTATTTTGAGCAATAGGTGATAGTAGGTGTATATTGTGAGAACTCTACACTTCTTGAGTGGAACTGTGAGAGATGACTTGGAAGAATGTGCTTTGCTGATCCTCTTTTTTTAAATAAAAGAAGTCCACTAGAGTATGCACTCTCAGATCACAAAAACCTTTTCTGTTTCCATGTACAAAGTCTTCCCTTAATTATGTTGTTCTGTCATGACAGGGGAAAATATGAGGGCTTTGTATATACATAGGCTGAATGCAGATCTTTAATCAGTTCTGTGGAAACCCATAGTATGCTTTTGGATCAGGTGATCTTTATAAATTGTTTTTTTCAATTAAAACCTCTAAGAGTCAATTTAAGTAATGTTCCAAAAATTCCTTTTTAAAGAAAGTCTGCTTCAGCAGGTTGCAGTTGTAACTAAAAAAAATAGATTTACAAATCAATTTAGCATTTGAACTGTAAAAAACAAACCTAAACCAACCAACCAAAAAAACCCCAGAACAAAACAAACTCTCAAGTACTTAAATGGTAACAATGAATCAGTTGCATCTAACACAATACCTTTTCCCAAGCATTCAAGCTGCATGAAGGTGGAAATCCTTGCCCAGCAAAACAGAACTCAGTTCATTGCTGTGTTCAGAGAATTACCAATTTTATTTACATTTACAATCTTTTTCCTTTAAGAATTCCAAATGTAAAGTGGCTTGGCAGATGAGGCTGGATTGTTTGGTAGTGCTTTAAAACCAAAATCCCAACCAACTTCCTAATCTGTCGTTCAGAAAGGTGGTTGATAGGTACTACAGACTTCAGCTTTCTTGGCAAATAAGACTTTTAATATGATACTACTTATTTTATTTGTTACAAGTGGAGAATAGGATCCGAAATGATTATTAAAAAAAAAAATCTGTTATACTTTTGTTGAGTTCATCATATGGAACTTGGATCATGCATTTCCAGGGAAATGATACAATAGTAATTTTAGAAAGAAGGTGTGTGCAGTTGATGCATGCACAAATAATCTGGAGAGGTATGCACTCCAATGAAGGTTAATGATAATAACAGCAGAACAGTTGATTGCGTGTATGTACAGTACATGCTGAAATAGTCTCTCTACTACTAAAGTACTGCACAATGATTTCAGAATTGTGCATGATGTTATTTCTTGGCTTCAGTATATGACTCTAGCGAGCTCTTAACTACAGACTTAGATAAGAACACTGTTTCAGCTTTTTTCAATTGTGTGTCAAGAATCAAATTAACTGATTCTCACTTGAAAATATTTCAGTTGTATCAGTATCAAAAGAGACTTCCAAAATAATTTCCTTCATTTCAGTTTCTCTCAGAAAACATTACAATATTTTATTTAAGGACTGCTTTATCTTTTTAAGTCCTAATAAATATGTGAAAAGCAAGCAATTAAAATAACAAATTCTCAGCAGTGACAAGTACAAACTACATATAGTTTTACTGAAGTTTTCTAAAGAGAAGGCAAGTCAGTGAAGACAGTAGTAGGAAATGAGGCATATGGCATGATTTTTCATGTGGCTTTAAAACCTGTCTGGACTCGGTTTGACAGTTTTTGATTTAAAGCAAATATTTTTCACTATTTTTGTAACCAACATGCTTTCAGATACCTATATCCAACTTAAATATCTGCAAGACTTGCTTTTTTTTTAATATAGTTTCCCTTTTAGAGCTATGTTTATTGACTTAGATTAGGACTGGACTAGAGCCCAGAGACAGTCATATCCAGTCTTCAGGTTTTTTGTTACAAATCAGTTTTTGTTACAAGGTTCAATAAATATTCTTGATTATTTATGTTAGTTCTATTGTGAGTTCTTGCCAAAGATACACTGTATTATAACCAAAACAGATGTTCTGTTTTAGACAAGTGTATTTGTTTTAGCAGGACCAGAAATGTAAATGAAACAACAGCGCATTCAGCATTAACATGGCTGGTGATGAACTTTCAGGATTTCAGTGGCCTTTTTAGGTTAAATTAAAATCTTGAAAAAATATTTTAGGAATCGCATTCTGTATTTCGGTCACTGCAACTGTTTTTCTTTGACTGCTGTTGGCTGTGGGCGTCTTGGAAATGAAAGCTATCTGAATGACAGGTGAACTGTGCTAGACCAGGATAACATGAACAGCTAAATTATCATATTTTGAAAAATAAAAATCACAATTTTTCTTTCAGCCTCGGTAGTTTTATTGTCACAGTACAACCGTTCTTACTGGTTTGACTTTTTTTATGTGCTTGTTACATTAATGCACACTCAAAATAAAGTATTTCAGCTCCTGTTTAAAGGAAAGCTTGATAGGTATAATGAATTCTTAAATGTTTTCAACAAGTAGTAAAGAAGGCAGCCAGGCAAGTGTATTTTTTCTTTTTTTTAGGTGGCTTGATGTTTGTTTTCTGTTACACTTGGTTTTAAACTTGATACAAAATCCTTTTCTGCTATTTTCAGCAAAATCTTTTCTTGCTCTTGAGGCTTTATAAGAAATGTAATTAATAATTTACTGCTGTTTAAGTTCAAACACTTCTATACTGTGACAAATAGGGGAAAGTCTGTAATGTCTTGTAAAGTTCTCATTGGGTTTTCTTTAATGTTTAAATTGTCTGCTTTAGAATACTTAGAAATGTTCTGCTAAGGTAGAATAGGACTGTTTAATACCTTTTGAAGTTGGACCTTGGTGGCAAGAAATTGATTAGGAAATGTTTGTTCTACAGGATTTTAGGTCCACTTGTATTTTATAGGTGTCTGCACATGCTTTAAATATCCTTTTCAATTTAAATGTGTGTTTTATGTTGTTGAATATCTACATTATACTCTCTCAGCTTTAACAAATGCCACTTTCAAGTTCCATGCCTCTACATTTCTAATGTTACATTAGCTTAATTCCCATTACTTTCTGCTTCATAGCACTCGCAGTTTGAAAGGGACCTAACATTCGGGTTCACATTATGATAATTAGGTTTCAAAGCAGTGTGGGGGGATTAAGATGTCTGAAGTCTAGTTGCTGAATAAAGTTCAGAACTACTTGTAAAACTTGTTTGAGTGGTTAACAGAAGTGGTTTTATTTATTCAGTGCTCATGCAGCATTAATCCGTATTTCATCAGGTACCCACAGTGCTGTAACTCTAGATATGACCTTGGGACTTAATTTACCCCATCTCAGTTTTCCTTATTAATGTGCCATGAAAGAGGTACATGAAAGATAGCCAACATCAAAGCACCTTTTCAAATAAAGTGGTTGATATGAATCCTCTGGTATTTAACACTGTCTGTCAAATGTTTCAGCTGGTTTGCATCCTTTTACAAGCTATTGCTTGCTGCATTAATGCAGTTGTTTCAAGTCTGTTGAGAGTACAAAGGGGGGTAGGGATATGGAAAACGTTCTTCTTATTTCTTTTTGATTATAGTTTCCTTGAGCTGTTATTTTTGTCTGTTAAGCTATATAATTCTATTGATGACACATTTATGTATGCACGCCTACACACCTTAGGTCATTAGATGTCTGTCTGATACAGAAGGTGGAAAGTAGTTTGGAAAGTTTTGGCAGAAGGAATACATATTTGGTGGAAACAATGCACACATCTGAAATGTGCACTGAAGAACCTTTGTTCTGCTTTCATCTCTTTCAAACTTTAGTGGAGTCATGAGAAGTCCTAAAGAATGAAGAAATAATTGGAGTAACAAACAGGTTTAAAATCTGCGTGAAGAGACGTGGTTAATGAAAACATCTTAATTTGTAGTGACTTCCAACCAAACTGTCTTCTGTCCCTTACTTAAAAGTTACTTTCTGTTGTGAATTTTTGTCACAGCTGAGTAAGAACTCATAATCATGCACACTTCAAAAGAAAAATAATTTTGTGTATGTTTATATTTACAGGAGACAGTCCTGTAAATTGGAACCTCACTTGGCATAGAGATTTCTTCCTCCTGCTACTCTTGATTATTCATAACTTTAGGTAGTAATTGGTCTATTGTTCAGCACAACATGAACTTTATTTAGTAAGTGTCAATGTTCAAAATAGTATCTGATGTGTGTTCCTGGTGCATTCACAGACTGATATCTATATTGGGCTGAATCCATACTATATTCAAAAGGGAAATTCAGAAGTTGTCTTGGATTTTGAAGCAGTCCAAGAAAGCAAAGATTCTCCTCTGCTCCAGCTCTGTTGCTTATTTCAAAAGTTTACTGTAGACAGCAGTACCATCTCTAGCTGTATTTTTCTGAGGGGATGAAAATAAGTGGGTAAGCAGTGAAGATACAGTGGGACAGGTAAAATAGGAGATGATAATTCTAGCATAAATTTGAAACTTTTTAAAACAAACTTTAGAAGCAATACACCTGACATAATTATGGAATATCATCTCTAAATTCTGTTTCAGAGAAGTAACTTAACAGTTCTTTAAGATGAGAGCAAGAACTAATTGGGAGTGTGTCAGTGTGGTTCAAGAGGCTATGAATTCCTTTAAGTTCAGAAAAAGAGTAGGATACATGTGGAGTCTAGACTTTAGCAATGTAAAGGCAGGGGGTCAGGAAGTAAATATAACTAGTGGAAGAAATCTAAATCTTGAGAAAGTCCATTTTTCCAGAACACTAAGACATGTTGTTTGACTTGAGTCCAGGGCAATCTATGGGAAAACAGTCTTGGGGGAGAGAGAGGAAAGTTATTCATGCGACTTCCCTGCTATGTTTTCTCTTTCCAAGAGAAAAATCATAGTAACAGTAATATCAAGCAGTGATATTACAAGTTATGTTTTCTCAATGTGTAGATCTCTTCAGATATTTAAAGGATACTAAACAAACGATATAAAAAAACCATTTCTCTAAGATTAGGGAACATTTTAGGATGAAAAGCTGTTAAGCATGTGACAATTTGTTTGAGGGCAACTTTGCACACTCTGCAATTAGAAGTGTAATGATCTCATACTCTTGCAAACCAGATAATAAATGTGTTTTTAACAGAGAATTTCTCTCCTCCCCCTTTGTTTTTTAACAGAGAAGTAATTTCTTACATTTAGGATTGTGAAATGATTTCTCTATTTTCAATTATACTTTGTGTTTGCCACTGAGCAGTAATTTGTACATAGGCTGTTTCCTTGTAGATCTTTGTTTCTTTCAAATAAATAAAACATCGTTTTTTTAACATAATCAGCTAGAAGACATCTGGTATTGCAGTACAACACAAGTCAGGTGAAGAGGGAGAACCATAAAAAATATTTACAAATACAATACAAGAACACTTTGGAAAGGTAAAAGGTTATTGAGAAGTCGAAGGATATGCAATGAGGAAGCACTGCTGTTTCTGCACAGTGTGCCCATCAGGTCCTGTGGAAGCAGCTTTGGAATTGTGTGTGTTGCATGGGGTATATTCATAGAGCAAGACCTGGGTGTTTCAGTTCTAAAGCTCACTTAAAACACAATCTTATTTTTATGAAATGTGTAGAAGTGATTTTTATGTTCAGCATAGAACTGCTAGAGCTATACTGTGAGAAGGGGTTTTTATTTTGGAGGTGTTTGAATCAGTAGTAGAAGGCTTTAAAATACTATTTTTGTCACTTAATATTGTGTGCTGGTCAGCATTTCCAGTGCAGTCTTCTTTAAGAGCATGATGGTGATGAAAATTACTGTGGCCTGAAGTCTCATTTTCAAGGCCAATCCCAAAGCTCAGAAATTAAGACGGATAGAATAGATTTAAAGAAAAAATGAATGACCAGATCTTAAATGTGCTAGATTGCTACAGTGCAACAACACTAGTTCTTTTGAGTGTCTGGTAATTCTTAGGAGGTGGGTACCTAACAGACTGAAAATAAGCTTTTTTTTTAGTTCAGACTTAAATTATTTATATTATTGTCTAATGTGTTTAGAGCATTTAAAACTTTTCTGTGCCATTTGGTCAACACCACAAGGTTCTTATCGGTTTAATTTCAAAGAAAGATTTCCAGGAAGATCTTATTTAGCAGAACAAACATAACATAAGGCAATATTATAGCATACCCTCTAGTCTCAGAATCGGTGTTCTTATTCGGTCTGACATCCTTCTTCCTCTGAAGGGTCACTAAACCATTCTTCCTTGCAATGGTTGTTGGCTCACATGCATGATGTTTATATCTGTAGAGATATCAATGGATGTAATTTTGAAGTCCTTGTCTACATCTGAAAGATTGAGTGCAGGTCTCTGCACTGTGCGTGCCATCTTGTACTTCTTGGCAGGAGAAGGCGAGGAGCCTTTTGCTAAGAGGTGTCTGAGTGTCAGCCAAGGTCTAGAGATGGCTTGAGGGAATGCAAGAAGCCTGAAGAACTAGGTAGCTGGTGGAGGAAGCGGTGCAGAAAAAACAAGGGTAGGCTTGGGGAATAAGAAGGAGGCAGGGCACTTTGAAGGTACTCCCTCTAGATAGGTGCCGAAGTACTGTCTATGGGAACTTTGTACAGCTTTGAGCTCATTTGAGCTGTGCCTTCCTTGTCTTTTCAATGCAGCAGAATGTGTTAAGAGAAGAGTTCCCTTTCCTCTTCTGTTTCCTCCATTAATTGTGAGCCTGAATGAATGGTGTACAGCCTGAGCTTAAAACTGAAGTTTGGACTTCAGTAACGTAATGATGTATTACTGCTTCTCACAGTGAGCATTGGAGACACACTCTCAACAGCTGCAACTATGAGTCTTTTCCTAATATGACCTTTTTTATCTTTTTTTAGCTGGAGTGAGCTGAAGTATGTTTGTTTCATGTAATTCCACAGTGTGTTTTAAAGTGCTGTCTACTCATTATAAGGCTTAGAAGGCTAGGTTTTGGTCAGTTACTGTGAGACACCACATGAAGAAAAGGAGTCATGCTCCCCATGCAACTAGAATTGTGAAGGCTTAATGATGTGAGCATTAAATGTTCCGAATTTGGGATTGATACTGATCTCAAACCAGAAGAGCTTAGGCTTTCAGGCAAGCTGCTGCAGCAGCACTGTTTTAAGAGCTTCCAGAATTAGCATGTATGGTTCAGTGTCTCTGTAGTTTTAGGTGGCCTGTTTTTCTTGAATGTCACATGTGGTTAGCTCCATTTTTCTCATAGTGGAAATGAAATGTAGTCAGATTTAGATGTTACCTGCTCAAACAGAAGCTGAGAGAGGTTAGATAGTGACTAAGCTGAATGATGATAGAACTTATTTTTGATTTGCAGACTGTTGAAAATTTACTGGTGGCAGTGTAGAATCCACTCCAGAGACTGTAAGCCTACTGGCACTGAGCTGGTTTCTTCTGTGTCCTTTGGGAACAGCTTGGAAGAAGCCTATGAACCACAGGTTGAAAACCTCTGGGTTTGGACCTCAAAATAACAAAAAGTAGAAGACCCAGAAACTTAATCTTTAGAACAGGTGAAACTGCACTTAGGAAATCTTCCCTCTCATTTGTATTTGCAGAACTTTGATTACAGAAACTTGCAGTGTGCTTCCTGTTACCCATGTGCCTGCATTTTACTCTGATAGCTTTTACCTATTACATGAGATTAAATGGCATGACTCCACACTAGTGTGGTGTCACCATGCTAACAAAATTTTTGATAATGAGAGGTGAGTGTAAATTTAAACCGTTAAAATATTAATTTATGATTTGTGTTAATATTGCCTTTCTAAAATAGGTTATGCTTGTGGTATTTGGATCTATTATTCTATTCATACTTAAGTGACATCTGAAACATGCTTGTGTGTTTTAAATTTTTTTGTCATGAAATAGCTGTGACAATTGGTAAATTCTTACTAGTAAAAATTGGGAAAATTTATTTAGGCTCTTCACTATGTAAAAAAGCTACAGTAGCAATTGTGGAATCCTTTCAGGAGTTATTTTAAGTGGAAGCATCCAAATATAAAGTGTGATTAACACTGAGAGCATCCAGATTAAAATTGTATAAATACAAGATGCATTTTCTGATTTGTGAGGTAATAAGACTGAGTGTTATTGCACAGTCGGACCTGATTGTATATTTGGATAGTGTTTTGTCTTCAAGTAGACATTTTGTAGGAACCTAATGGAGAAATAAGTGTTTTTCCATTTGTGTGAGGTTGCCAGTAATATGTTTTTACTTAAGTTGAGATTCTGCCAAACTTCGTACCTATTCATTTGTGAAACCACATTTGGTGTTCTGCATTTCAGCTCTTACTGGGCTTCCTTTATTGTTGTGAGATGTGATCTAGAGATTTATTTTTTTTTTATTTGAACTTAAATTGTGCTATTGTCATTGATGCTGATAACAAGCTTAGTTGAGGTGGTTAGATTAAATTAGGCTGTCTAACACTCTATACTAGATAACTTAATTTTAGTGGCTTTTAATTGTCAGAGAGTTTCCTTTGGGATGACATTCTTCATCCTAGTTCTCTGTTACAGAGTGTATATGTGTGGATTGCATGTATTTCTAAATAATAATTAGAAATGTTTAAGAAAATGAAGGACTGAGCATATGGACAAATGCTGTCCATTAGTGGGAAGAAGTTTATTTTGTTAAAATCTGGTAAAAATTAAAGTTTGTGGGCAGATCCAAAGTTTGGGTATAAGTCTCCCCCTGAAAATTTACTCAGGTTTGTTTTGAATATTAAACCTCAGGAAATTGCCACTTGTACAGCTGCTCACAAATTCCCCTGGTACCAGGAGAGTGACTATTACAAACCTGTTTTTTTAAAAAAAACAAAACAAACAAACAAACAAAAAAAACAAAATGGCTTGGATTTTAGGGAGATTTGAAAATTAAATGTTGATGACTACTAGGTATCTTATGCCTGAGAATCTTACAGGACTGAAAAGCAAATACAACGTGTTTGTCAGTGAAGCAAGGGCTCTTTTCCACTGCAGTACATAAAATTGTCATTTTTATTGCTGATTTCAGGCTATCGGCTTTTAGAGGCTGTTGGCAGTGCAGGAGGGAGCACTGCCCATGTTGCCCCTTTACTTGGAGTAATTTTGTGTGATACTGAAACTGAGGGCTATGCTTGGCCTGGACTCATTTAACTTATCAAGAAAGTGTATGGCGGTCTTAAAAGCTTCCTGAATGGCATTGAAAGAAGCCACAGCAACAGAAGATACTTCAGCATACTTCTGATGTTTTCAGGGCATGAGAGGCAGAGAATGTACACGTGCTGTGTGTCTCAAGGGGCCTTTGAGTAGGTTATTTCAGCTTGAAAAGGGATTAGATTTAGATGACTGCAGTGTCAGGCGATTGTAACTGAAGGTGCCGTTGAGGATAATTCCTTTCTATAACTGGATCCCAGCAGTTTTGTCAGTGATGAGTAAGTGGAGGGAAGGAGAAATTATCCATTTGTCGTGGTGGATGATACGGATGCAAGAGAGTGCCTGAAAGGAGACAGCAAAAAGCACAAGCTATGTGAAGCACCTTCTTCAGTATCAGGCCCTCCCAGCAGTGACTGGGAATGATGGGCAACTGGAGGCGAAAGCACGGAGAGGGGAGAGTGGTGCTGATTTTCCTGTTCCTTTTCAATTTGGAGAGATTTGTGTTGCTTTGGTGGCTTCATGTGCAGTTGTAAATATAATAATGTCTATCCAGCAGTTGTGTACGTGATTTTCCTTTACTTCAAACACCCAACACTCCTGAAAGGAAACTTGTTGCTCACATAGAAATAATATTTTCTCTTTAATCCTGTTTGCAACTGCAAGTAATATCACAGTTTCTAATTGTATCAGATTATTTTATATAATAGTAAATATTCTCCAAACAGTTCAGTTGTTTGTGGAGCTTTCTAAATAAAAAACCTGGAGGTGGGGGGAAGATGTCTATATGTATGCAGTTGTAGTTATTGCTAATATGAAGTTGGTTTTTCACATAAAACTTCTCTCTCAAACCTAATTATTTTTTATATTTTGTTAAATATCTTTGGCAGCTAAGGCAACATGCCTACTGCCTGTTCAGTTCTTTTATTGGGTTGAACTAGAACTAACATTTGGATAAAATACATTTTGACATTTGAATTTGACATAAATGTTTCGGGGAAACAGTTTAGACATGCTTCTTCCATGGGTGATTCTCTTGTCAGCGTTATAATGTTGTACTGTAAATATACTTTGGAAGTGGGCTTTCAGTAAAGTCAGTGATGCATTTATTACTTGTTCCTGGTCTAGTTTTCCTTGTAGTGTAAAATCACAGCTCAAAGTTACTTTGTAATTTTTTTATTAAAGTTATTTTCTAGTAGTTAGTTTGTCATTTTTAAGTAAATCAAACTGGATATTCCTGTTACTTCTCAGTGATTATCTCTTTGGTGAAGGAAACATTAACTTTAATCTTCTGCTATAAGACTAAATAGAAAGAGACATTGTCAATTTGAATGTTTTAAAATGAAATCATTTTGAAATAATGAGATACTATCCTTTTAATATATCTCATTTCTTTAGCTAACAACAACAAAAAGATTTTTAAAGGAATGCTTAATTCCTTTTAAAGGAGTGCTTAAGGCTGTCCTCTTCTTTATTCCTCATGTTTTCCCCTGCTCCTCTGGGCCCTGGCTGGCTCTGCCAGCATCCTGCTGTCTCTTTTACCTGCTTGTCCAAAGCCTCTTGGTGCCTCCTCAATTGTAGCTTTCTCCTTAGGGAAACTGCCTAATGACCTCTTGGTGTTTCCAGAGAAGATCACTCACTGGAAAGGCCATGTTGCTGATCATTGTTAGCTGAGCAAATTAGGGGATTTTTTTCCTTTTGCTGGCTTCTTTTTAATAAAGCGGTTACAGTAGGTTGTAGGTTACTGGACTTCTGACATTAGCAGGTGTTATGTTTTCTGATTGAGACAGGATTTTGAATAAAGGGGTTGTTCTGGTGCTAAGTGAGAAGGAAAAACTGGTTTCCTTCTAATTCCTGTTCCTTTCCATCTAATTCGGAGCAGATTCTTTCCAGTTTTATGGTCTGTGGAAATTTCTTCCAGCTTTTTATAAAGTAAAGAGACAGATTAAATTTTGATTGTAATGGTTTGTGTAAATATATTGTACCTGATATGCAATGCAGAAAGTGCAAAGGTGGTTACTCTTTGGTCAACCTTAAATACCAGCATTATGAAGCCAGGCTAATCTGTGTTTAATGGTAGGTTGTGATAAACTAAAATTTATAATTAGTACAGTGAACTTTGGGGGAGATGCTGTATGCAGATTGTCTTTGGGTCATCTGAAATACCAGTTTTTGCACTCAGTGCAAGTTGAAGCTTTTAATGATTAAAACAGGTCTAATTTTGAACTTTTAATGGAATAAGTGGGTATGGTTTAAGTTCATGTCTACTCCTTATTTATAAAACATTTGTCAGTTAGTTTCCATTGGATTTAATGACAAAATAAACGTTTGGTATTTCTTCTCTATTGTGCCAAAGCTGATATAATTAAATTGCATAAATCACATGGTGCTTGTGATCGTAGTGATGTTGTGAGCCTTTATGAACTTCAGAGGAAGTTAAGATTTGGAGCTTATGAAATGTGTTTGTTCTGGTTCTCGGAGTTTGATTAAATCCAAATCCAGGACATGCTAGTTTGTGGTATTAGTAATTTTAAGGTTTTATTTCTATTTTCTAAGAAAATGTTTCCACTTCTCTAACTGAATTCTGTACATACGTGTCTTTGGCTAGTTTTCAAATTAGTATTTTAGAAGTAATTAAAGCATTTACAAGGCTTTTTTAGGATTAGATTCTCCTTTCTACGGTGCATAAATTAGTAGCAAAAAAATGCAAGAAAGTGGCAATTAGACACTTAATATTGAAATCTACATCTATATTTCCTTAATAGAATTGGGATCTGAATTAGTTAAACTTTTATGTATGCTTAGATTTGGAAGCCTGTCTTTTCTCTGGGTGGGGAGATGTGTAGTGTTTGTGCCTTGTTCTTTTCCATCTGGCACTAGTGGTGGAGGAGCAGCTTCTTACCCCTTCTCTGCAGTGGATGTAAGAAATGCTCTCAGCCTCCTAACAACCTGCCCAGTAAAAGCCCCGGAACGGTCCCATGCTGATCTCCGTCATGTTGCTGCACATGATGATGTTGGCGTGTGTGAGCTTCGTGCTGCTCTGGCTCAGGGCCACAGAGCTGCCGACGGCAGCGATAGTACTGGCCTGTCTACCTGGGGCAGGCTGAGGACGAGGCTTGGCTCTGCCACCTTCCGCGCTAGCCAGCAGAGCGGAGTGTGTGCCTGAGGGCAGAAGATGCTCTGCCCTATTAAAGGGTGCTGCGTATCCCACCCTGGCATATGTTTTCCATAAGCCCCTGTAGGAGCCGTCTGCAGCAGCCAGCGTGCCTCTGGGCTCTGCGCTGCCATGGAGCCTCTATCAGACAAACTCTCATTCTCAGATAGACAATTTTAATATCGTGTTGTCTCTTCTTCTGTAGCCCTGATCTCCAAAATGTTGGGTTTTGGGGTTTTTCTAAGTAACAGCTGCTAGTTATCAGCTGCGAGAATTGTCCTAGCAGTTTAACGTTGGACACTTGAAATGAAGTGACCCTACTCTGTTACTGCCGGAATCAGCAGGACACACATTGCTATTCATTTAATTTCCAAACAATTTCAGGCTTTCCTTTTGCTTATAGCATTTGAGGAAGGTAGTATTGCTTAGTGAGTGTTGTTGAGCACTGTTTGAAAACAGTGTTGACTTTTTAAATCTCCATTTGTTTCTCATACACTATTCTGGGGCAGATATATACTTTTCCAAAATGTGTATGTGGTGCTGAGTTTTTAAACTGGTATTGAAAAGAACCTCTGAACCTCAGTTTAATATTATTAAAACCTTAGTTCTCAGCTAAGAGGATCCAAGTATTCCTGTTAGTATGTAGCAGGTTTTGGAGTCTCCGTTCATGGAAATATTTGAACCCTGGCTGGATACAACCCTGAGCAACTTGCTTTGGTTGACCCTGCTTTGAGCAAGGGTGTTAGACCAGCCGATCTCCACAGGTGCCTTTCAGCTGCTGTGATTCTCTGTCGTTCAGCAGTTCCCAGAAGGTAAAAGAATCATTCCAAGACCCTCACTCTTCATTGCTGGCTTGTCTTGCAGGATCCAGACATAAGAATCTAGTGACTGATCCAGAGAAGTAGGTGTGGAGTAGATGCCCATTGCTCACATGATCGGGTAACTATAGACTCTGCCAGTGTTCTCAGGTGTAGATTCTGATTGTCTGCACTTTCTGTGTAATCCTCTCCAGAATACTCTTCGAGTTCCAGACTCCAGTTTGAGTACCTTTCTTTTTTGCTGCCCACATATGAATTGTCAGGAAAGCCGTGAAATACCTTGCTCTCATTTTGTGGTAACGTATATGATGAGGAGAGAAAATAGAGCTTTAAATGAGAGAAGGAGGAAATCAGTAGTTCATTCTAAGGCTTTGGTTTTGGGTGGAAGTTGGGCTGCTGATAGATTATTTTTTTTTTTCCTTCCAAGAAAAAACTGGTGCAAACTTTGTCATCTGTTAGAGAAAACAAGATAGTTGTATTGGATAAGGATGAACCAAACTGTTTTACTTTCGTACTTTTTGTTTGCTTACAGTTGTGTTATCTGTGACCCACAACTTGTCAAATGTTTCTAAGAAACTTTCCCGTTATAATTTTTTAATGCAAAATATTTGTTGTTGGACTCATGAGTAATTAGATGTATAGGTGTGTTAATGACACCTTACTCTATTGCAAGTTATTTTATTGCTAGAACTGCAGGTGGCTATCTAAGTACTGTGTAACATACCAGTGACTGGAGAATCACTTTGAAAATTGTGGTGTAAAAACTGGGACATAAAATAATTTAGCTGTGTATTCATGATGGGATGTAAGGTTATCTCTTCAAAAATTAGAAAGCCTTCTTATCCTACACTTTCATATTTGGATAATTTAAAAAAAGATTATAGTTCGGGGCGTTCAAGTCTAAAAGCAGTTGGCTACAAATGAAGCAGAAGAAATTTCAGTCCAGCAGAATAATATTTCATCCAGTTGCAAACACTTTAAAAAAATGTGTTTTAAATGAAGTGGTCTTTCAGCATATGTTTATGCCAGTTCTAGTGATATTACTCATGGAAAGTCTCCAGTGTGGATCTGTCACAACCTGAGGGAACAAATTATTCCCTTTTAGAGAAGGGAGAAAACCAATATAGCATTACCTAACACAATTTCTATTTCACTAATTCCAGATACTTATTTTTGTCAGGTTTTTTCCCCTTTTGGTTGGAGTCTTACTGAAGGAGTTTTCTTCTGTAACAGCATACAATTCATGAATCCATTTCAATTTTATGGGGATTTGGTGGTGTTTTTTTTACCACTAAGGTTGATATATACCTCTGTTTGTAATACAGCATCAGGTGTTTTAAATGACTAAAGGAAAAAAAAAATACACCCAATATTTAGCCCACTTTCATTTGGAGAAATATTTGATTCAGATTAGCATCTCTTCTTATAGATGTCCAGCAGTTGCATATGATATCAGTAAAATAATATTTAAAACTATGACAATGAGGAGCACCAGAGAAGACATCGAAGGACCCTAGGTGCCTAAAAAGAGAAGAGGTTTTTTTTTAGTTTTGCATGAAAAATGTTAGCTTTTTCTGAAGAATGAGTAACCTGCTCCTTAACTTTCTTGGTTGTTTTTTTTTTCCCCGTCTTCTATAATCCCTTCTTATACTGTAATGCTGCAGTTCCTTCCTAGGGGATTAATAGATTTTGCTGGAAGCACTAAACTCGTACATCAATTTTGCAGCCTTTTTTCCAATGAAGAAAAACTATTTCCTTGATGGAAATAGTTTGCTTCTTGATCGGCATCAGATTTGAGTAGTCATAAAGTAGAGTATAGGAAAACATCAAAGGAAATGTTTTTCCTGTATTAAAAAAATGAAACAAAACAAAAGAAAAACAAATTAGGACTTTAAAAATTTTAAGAGTAGTGTCATGATTAAGGTGTTTGTTTTTTTTTTCAGATGAGTTCCAAATCAAAGTAAAGTAAGAAGAAACGACATGGCTAGAAAGATGTGGTCACACTTTTCCTTAGTATTTAATACCTCAAGTTTTCCTGCCAGCATTCATTCTGATTCTAGAATTCTTAATTTATTTTGAGTTTGTTTATGTGGAAAATCTAGGTACTACAGAGTTCAGTAAACTGTGCCAAGAAGTGTCTGTAGGTTAAAAATATTTAATATGATATACAGCCTGGATGTTAAGATGGATGGAGAGGGAACAGTGAGGAGCAGCAGCAGAGGATGTGTGATTCCCTCACAGCATGCAGAGGGTCTGTCTGTGTTGCATTGCTCAACCCTAATGGGAGGGATATAGTTGACTCCAGCCTTCTCTTGTGGGTCAGTGCTGGGGAGAGCGTAGCTTGCTAAGGAGAGATGGAGTACTAAAATCAGTGATATTGTAGGAAGGCGGGTAAAAACAGTAAAACCTGAGTTGAGCCAAAGCTACAGGTCAGAATTTTGCATGAATCAAGGCTGTGGAGGCTGTGCGGTAGCACTGGCCGGGCTGCCTCCCAACTGCCCAGAGTGAGCATTAAAGAAAATGACAGTTGCTGGAGGTGCTGTTCTCCAAGAGGCGTTTTGCTCCATATGTTGTGGTCTTGTCCAGTTATGCTCCACTCTGGGGACAAAGTCTCCATGAGAGTTAACATGACTCTAAGCTCCAGCCTTTGGTCTGGCTTAACTAACTGCATTTTAGCCACAACAGTTGTTGCATCTGTGTTGCCCATTCTACCAGATAAAAATGATTCCTGAGAGCAATAATAGCAAATCAGTAGCATGTTCTTGTAGCCTTTCTAGATAATTTCAAACTGACTGACTGCATGTGATGCTTCTTGATTTAATTTTTATTTGACTAAATCTGGATGCTCTGTGAAGCTCACTGACAGATAAACTGGTTGAGAGGTCTATATTCACTGGGGAACCTGATGGATCATCTTCTTACTGGATCATCTGTGTCTCAGATGTCCTGCATCTCACAGAAGGGTGGGGTGGGTAGGACAGTGTGTGCAATAGGAAAATGTTTTGGTTTGAAAGTTAGACAGACTTTAGGCAGACATCAGTTTCCCCAAATATAAACTGTTGGTGACAACACCAAATACAGATTGTGCTAGCAAAGTCTAGGTATTTCTTTATAGGCAGGAATCTTTTTTTTTTAAAAGTCTTATTTGTTCCCAAAGCCTCTGTTCTTGGTACTTTATAATGCTCCAACTTGAATAACTATGTATGAACATGAACTGCTGAGTTCCAGGGTTTTACCCTTTGCTGTTTCTGGAAGCAGCCGTGATGGATCTTACCTCTCGCAAGATTCTGCATGGCTGGAGATGGGCTGTATGTAACGCCAGCTTTCCCCATGTGCTATCATGGCAGGAGTTTCTGCTTGACTGAGCTGAGAAGGAGCTGCTGGCAGGACAGCGTTGGTGATGGTGTTCTGCTCTGGGACTTGCAGCTTCCTTTGCTCTTCTGTGTTTTGTGGTGGTGTCTTGGGCTTGTTGACTTCACCAGGCTCCTGAGGACTGGGAGGGACAGGGGCTAAGTAAGGCTGCTCATTGACCCTCCTCAGTGTGGAATGATTTTGCCAGGCTTTCGAGGGAGCAGCAGCATCTTCTTTTTGGACCGTGCCATGTTTTTAATGTATGCATATAGGCAAATTAATTTCAAGAGTCTCTATAAATATGTGAAACATGACCTTGTGTTTCTCTTCTTTTTGAAGCATGACTGCCAAAGCTGGTTGTGTTTCTTTGTCTCCTTGTGCCCCCCTCCCACGGGGTAAAAAGAGGTTAGGTGAAATCTTGTCAGTGTTTGGCTATGTTTTTGTCTATTGCATATATGGTTTGTTCTTCTGAGGTCATTGGGATAATTTAGTTTTGTAAAACTGCATGAGTGTTGGCAGGAGTGGTCTTGACCAGACAGTTTTTCATGCCTATTTTATTTTTAAACATGGACTCTAGGATTTTCATTTCCTATGTTAGTCCTGAAGCCTTTTTTACTGTCTTTCCTTTGTTCTGATATTAATATTAATTGTCTATAGATAACTTTTTAACAAATTTGAATATATTTAATTATTAATTCATATTTCTAATCACATAAAATGTGCTTTTTTTTTCTTTCTAAACTTGTCCTCTTACATAAGGTAATATCATATTCTGTAGCATTATCCGTATCGCCACAATTTCTCTTCATAGCATTGCTGTAACAGGGTGAAGAACAGCAGCTAAATTCCCTCTCTTAAGTTCCTACTGTACTACAGTGATTGAAGTAAAAGTAAGTGACTTAACCATCCAACTAAAAAGCAGTTAACCTGGAAGTAGATTTGGGACCTGGAGTTCAGATTTTGAAGCTCTCTGCAAGAGGAGAAAGGAGCTTCAACTCCATCTGCTTTATGAGCAATGACAGGACCTGTTTTCTGAAACTGTCAGTGAAAGCGGTGGGGGCAGTCACAGGTGACTGTCACCTTCAGTCTTGAGACATGCCACCCTAGGTCTTTCACTTTTCACTGCAGACATGGGGACATGTATTTCTTCTGGGGATGAAACCGCAGCACCAGTTTTGTTCTGATAACAGCATCTGGCACTAGATTGATTTAACAGGCTATGAGGTTTGCTCTTTTCAGATATGCACTTGTACGGCAGCTTCTGTGCAGCTCTGACATGGCCACACGCTACTGTTGTTTTTTGTGCCTCCTAGCACCACGTGTGAAGCTAAAGCTCTTTGACACCTGCCATTTGGACCCTTTTCTTACTGAAAAATGTCATCATTTTCAGACAAGATGAAGACAGATATCTGATCATTCTCCCCTTTGCAGGGATGTGCTGAGGGCATGGTTCATACACAGATGAATAAAGGGTTCCAGGCTGTAGCTATACAGTTAGTTTTATTAGCTTAGTACGGTAAGTAGTTTTTGATTTAGGGGTTAATAGAGTTATATCTAATACAGAAGAAATTAAAGCATGGTAACTCATTGTTATATCTTGAAATAATTCTTAAACCTATTTCATTCTGCTGCTAGTAGCAATTGTCTTACTGTTCTAATGGCAGGATATTTCACACCACTGTTCCTTGGGGAGGACAATGATAGTATCTGAGGAATTGAAATTAGAAAATTTTGAACTCTTCTGTAATCAGTGAAATGGTTTATGTGGGATATGTTTTCTGCATTCATCCCAGTCTGAAAGTTAGTAGAACTGGGCTGCATTTTCCAAAGTATTAACTTTTTTAAAGAAGAAGCTTTTAAATTGCATGCCACGATTGCTTCCTCTGTGTTCTTGAGACCTGTTTTTGTGCTAACAAATAGGCAATCAGGTTGCATGGCTCAGAACATGTGTCCTTATGTTTGACATATCCTTTTATTATGTCTGATTACAGGCAAAATGCTGTAGAATGTAAAATCAACACGGAGCCCTCTTTTACACTCCAAAGCAGTGAAAGCTGAAAATGTTGGGCTTTGTTAGCCCTAGTATTTCCCAGGCTGCAGGGAAGTGGGTAATACTTGAAGACAACTGTTTCAATTACTGCATTTTTTCATATGCTTATTAATTTTCCAGTCTTTGTCATACATTTCTTCTGAGATTTGGATGCAGGTCTTTTTAATTAAACTGGCTTTGATTCTTCCTTTTAATTTCTTATAAAACAGACAGTGAGGAATTCTTGCATTTTATCTGGTGTTGAAAGAATATAATTTGGTATTTCAAACCATTAAATTTTTACTTTGTGTTTCGTTTTTCATCTGAAAGTGCCAACTTAAATTCTGTGGTGAAGTTTAGTTCTGCATAAGCATACTGGAAAAGTGCAAAATCAAATCTTGTTCTAAGACTTAATATTATTTTAAGATAGGTCACTTTCAATGATTTGAAGCAATGGTACAAACTGTGATTAGATTAGATGATCTTGCTAAACTCTGATAAAACCAGGCCCAATTCTTTTCTCTTTAGCAGGTTCTAAAGATCTGTGTGGTCTACCAGCAAAGCCACCAACTTGACTGATGCTAAATATAATTTGTGTCTGAACAGGAGAGAAATAATCCTTAATGCAAGGATGGTTGCCTTGCAGTTCTGTCATTTCAGAAGCTGCTTTATAGGGTGCTTATTTATTGTCCCTGGTGTAGGGTCAGTAAGCTGTTTCAAAAGTAGGATTCGTGACGGAAAAGACCTACTTGTTGTTTTGTGTTGTAATTTGCTGCCTGACAGAGTTTCTGATTTGAAATAGTTTAATATTTTTTACTTTAAAAAAGTAGATTGAGATGGTCAGGACACAATTGCTTTGTTCTTTGCATGGTGTAATTTCTGGTAAACTTTATGAAATACTGACCAAACTCATTCTTGTGTGGGTAGAAATGCTTACAAACTTTTTTGTTGTGATTTAAAACACTAGTTGCAAGCAGAATTTCACTTAATATTTTCTATGGAAACTTACAGAAGGTGTCTGAGCAACAATGTGGGTCTGTATTGCTGCTCGTCATTTGATGTGTTGTCTGAAGACACTTTGTAGGCTTAACTTCTTGTGGGTTAGGAGCTTCTGAGCAGGAACTGTTCTTGAAAACTTGTTCTTCCCTCCTCCCCATCTAATTAGATTAATTCACTGTGAGTCACTATAAGCTTTTCCATAGTATTTTTGCAAAAGAAGACTGTAACTTATCTTGTCTAATGTGACTGATTTTGAAAGGTAGACTTCCATATAAGCAAAACTTGTGTGATATCTACTGACTGCAAGTTTTGAATGAAGTAATAGAAATTCAGTGATAATTCCTTTCCTGTCAAACAGTCTATTTTGTCATTGTAAAATATATTTAATACTGGAATATCTCCCGAGTTCTATATGTTGTTAAAATTTAAAGCTAGATCTTTAGATTATTTAAAAGCTCAGATAAATTGTGTGTTCTTTGGCTTGATTCCGTTGAGTAAGGATTGCTTTCTAGTATAATCTTTGTTTGTGATCCTGACATCTTCCTTTGCCATACCACTACCTCGCTGGAGTTAGGGGAAAGACCAGATATTGAATTTAAGCTCATCTGTCAGAATGAGCAGGCTTTTAAAAATCTTCTCAGGCTTTTTATTCTTTGAATACATTATTAAATATATACCAGAACCTTTTTATCTTGCACTTCGATGACATATGTTCCTCATAAGAAAAAAAGTAATGGCTTAGCTATGTCAGAGCCAGGACCTGTCAAGCCTGGTATCCTATTGTTCCTGTGGCAAAGCATGTGTGGCTGAATAAATCACAGCGTCTCGCTCAGCCTGTGCTGGACTGCAGTCTCCAGTCGGCCGTATTCATCACCCCCCGGCAGAAGGAAGTGTGCTGTACGTAGTGTGCAGAGACGGGAGTGCTCACACAGATGAATGTGAGACCCTGGGAATGGCAGGTAACTCTGTCGGTGACAGCAAGAAATGTGCAGCTTGGTGAGGAGTTGGAGGGGCTGTCAAAGTTGCTTCTGCCATGGGCAGTGTCCTGCTTGACAGGAGAGGAAAGAGTGAGACACAAGTCAAAATGCAAGTAAATGGGATTATTGCTGTTTCATATAAAGAGCTACTTTGACCTCCCCTAAGTGGTTTTCACTAGTTGTCAGAAATGGCTATGTAGGGAGATGTATAAGATCAGACGCAGACATGCTGTTTCTCTAGTACTTTTGTAGCTCTCAACCATTTTTGGTTTTGGGCTCTTCTGGATCTAGTTGTGACTTCTGTGTTTTCAGTAAGGCCCCATGGATTTCACTTTTGTGAAACAGCCCAATCTTCTTTTGAGCTTGTACTTAAGTCTTCTCTGCCCCTCAGTTTGTTTTTAGTCACTAAATCTGTCAACGTAATTAGCTTGTAGCATTCCAATTGAGCTCCTAAATGTAACATTCTTTTCCAGCAAATATATTAGTAATTTTATTTCATTTTCTTTTAATGTCCTGGGTAATTCATAAGTAACACTGAATAATCCTTTGACTCTTCTGTTCTTCAACCCTATGTGGGAGTCTCTAGATTTTGTTGACACAATCTTATGCAGAGTATATTTACCAGTTAATATGTAAAAAGTTGGGTTAGAGGAGTTAACCACTATTACTAAATTCTGATTGTGCAGGGGGTTGTGTTTTGGCAGATCATCATTTTTATGACCAAATATGGAAAATCTGGGCCCACTTTGAGGTTGACATACCCGTTGCTTTTGGAATGACCACAATTTTCATCCAAGTATTAACACTGGCCTCTTCTTTGTACTCATATTGTTTCTTAAAATGTTATTTGAAAGGCTTCAAGTTGTGAATCAGGGTTTTGGAGATCACAGGAACAGTACGTTATGCAAAGTTGGATAAAGTTACTTTTTCTCTCTCTATAGGTTATTAATCCAGTGTTGCGTTTGTTTGTGGGGAAATTAGTTCAATGTAATAAAATAGTCTGAAATGTTGGTAAGGTTCATGAAAATCTCAGGAAGCTGCATCTGTCTTTAACCCTAGAAGCATGCAGCCTGATATATCTTTCTTGTTATACATACATTAGATTTTTGCACATAGTTTTTATAAGGTTTTCATTGAAAACTTACTACGCGAGAACCTTGGGAGTTTTAAAAAATGTGCCATTATATCCAGGTACATAAAATTTTAAAATATTGAAACAACTATTAATAACTGTAGTTTGTTAAATGTAATCTTTAGTATTATGCATTTTTGTAGGTATGCAATAGCTTTAAATTTAAAAAAATATGGTAAGTATTCTGAGACTACTTTTTAACCTATTACTAGAAAGGCACTTTTCCTATAAAAATTAAGAGATGGAAAATCTGAATGTTTTCATCTGGTCTTCAACTTATCTTTTAATAATAAATATATAATGCTTTTTAAGCTGAGTAGGAAAGCTTGTTCTAGTAAATGTTAAAAGGCTCCTTACAGTGTTTAGAGTACAGGCAGCATGGTCTCCAGCATAAAGCTGAGGGCCCAGCAGGTGGTGCTAGTGGTATACATTTAAGTTGGTTTCACGGTACTTAAAATGTGTCTTAACTAATGTGAATGAGGCGGCTGCAGTATATGAAAGCTTACTTTCTATGCAACAATCCGCTTACAACTAAAATGATTAAGTTGATATTATGTAGCAGCTTTTTGGTTTGGACGCTTTTAATTATTAAAAAGTTGGATATAGACACTGAGTAAAAAAACTTATCTGGCTAATGTGGCAAGCAGACAGTATGCAGCCGTGTTCCCAGCTTCTTTACCTACTTTTTTTTGTTAATTCAGAGAGCATTTCGTTAAACTTGTCCATTTTTGTATTGTAAGCATTATGTCATGACCACTTGCTTATTTACCTACTACACTTTCACTTTAGATAGCAAAATAACTTTTTAATAATGTTTTAACTGTTAAGATTTTGGTCAGTGCGAGAATCTTTCCTCCTAAGAAATGCACAGAAATAGGATCTAATTTTATATGAGGAAGTGGAGGAGTCTAGTTTTCAGTTTTAATGCATTATGTGGCTTAAAAAGTCAAAGAAGAAAAATTCTAGTTCTGAATATATGCCTATTTTTAGATACAGTTTTTACCAACTCTTATGAGGGCTTTGTTTTGACTCTCTTGCAAATTGTATTCTTTAAAATAAAAAGAGAGGTGGGAGGTCAGAGAACAGTGTGGTCTGCAGTAGTTTGGACTAAATTTCTATCGCCTACTGATTTAAGCAGGGTTGGTTTTGTCTTCATGTGCCCTGACATAAAATATGTATATTATTTGAAAGCACGATGCAGATAATTTTACAACATTAAACTGGAGTAAATTGTCCTGTATAGCATCACACTTTTAAAGAGGAGTATTAGAATAAAAAAAAGACCCCCAACAAGAAAACACAGTCTCTAAACTGAAGTGTCTTTCTGTTGTCTAGTCTAAAAGCAAAATCCAGAACAACTGCAAACAAAAATCCCTAAACCTATTTTGTTTGTGATCTTAGTAGTGTGATCAAGCTAAATGTTTTAGTATTGTATGTGCCAGTGTCACATTAGTAACTACCTCACTGTAGCACAAAACAAACTAAATAAAACCACATGACAGCCACTGATAGCTCTGTAAAAGTTTGACTATGGTTGAATGAACCAGAGGATGGTTTCTTTGGAGTTTGTGGCCCTACACATTTACTCTGGGTAACAAATTTATTTACCGTCTGGGTTTTACTGTCTTAGGCGCAGCAGTATGGGGTTCTGCGTGAGTGGAAATTCTTGCCCCCCTTCTCCAAGTCTGTTAAACCAAATACTTCATAGAGTAACTGCATGCGTATAAAAAACCATCTTAGCGTGGATGTCAAATATCCAGTGTATGCTGCTTCTGAAAGTGCTTTTTATATCTTGTTTTCCTACTTGAGATAAATTTTTACTTTGCTCTCCCCCTCCTTTCCCTCCACTGTATAAATGTTCTTGCACTTGAGGAAAGGAAATGTGCTCTTTTCAAATGCTTCTTTCTCCCATCCTGAGTTTAATTTTATTTACACATTTTAGCAAGAAGTTTTTGTACTACCTACCTTAAAATTTGGCATGAGTCACTTGCTCTCTTGGTTCTGAAAATTGTCAGTGTAGCATTAATGACAATCAATAAAATGTCAAGTGTGTTAAAATTCCCAACCATGCCACTTTGTTTTTTCACTGCACAAAATACTGGGAACCGTCAAGCACTAAGCAGCGTGCAGTAATACAGTTCATAGTACAGCACTGTAAAAATGTGTGCAAAATTTTTTTTTACTTTAATTGAAGTGTAGTATCGATGTATTAAATTTAGAAATTGCATGAGAGCTTAACTTTTGGATATGTTTGAATAGGAGGAGAATGAAGAGCGATTAGTTAAAAGCTTGTACAAGTATGTGGTAATGTGTGTGGATTTTTGGAAGCAATTTTCAAAAGGGGAGTGCTTGCCAGGTGCTGCCTTTATAAGGTGTGAACAGGTTAAGAAATACATTCTGCTGCATTGTTCTCTAAACTACCCATTCATCAGAAAAATCAGTTTGAGGCTTCTGTCAACATCTGTTTTTCAGCACTTAGGTTTCTGTGATATGATCATATCTCTGAAGTTCTTTTGGGGGTGACTCTCAGTTATCTGTTTATGGGACTGGTTTCTGAATGCCATTTAGAGTGAAGGAATGCCTGTAATAGTGAATCTTTTTAAAAGATCATGTAAGTAGTATCATTTTCATTTGCCTCATTCAGCCTGTTGACCAACTGGTCTGAGCAATTTTTCTTTCTTGTAAGCCAGTAGTTAGAATAGGTCTGGAGTTACGCTAATATGAAAAAGATCAGGATTTTATCCTCTATTTATTGAAAGATCTGGTTTGTCTTTAATTCTGAAATGTTCTTTTGAGTTTCTAGTAACTATAAAATTAGACTTGTATGTACAGCACTGTACCAAATTACATTTTGATTGAATAGATAATTTACATATAAGGAAAACCAATGTGTAAAAACAACAGTAAGACAATCACACTTTTTATATCTGCATTTTACACTATTTACTGTTAACATACTTGGAACAGTGAATGGGAACACGTTTTATTGCTGAGCTATTCCCCAGCTTTTTCTAAAGGGAGGGGCTTCTAGGTATCAGTTTCTTTATTTAAAAAGTCAACCTACTAAATGTTCTTACAATGAAAATGTATAGTCTAATTTTAAAACAATATAAAGCAAAGTTATGATTTTTATTGAAAGGTCTGGACTCTGTTTTCCCTCCTCATGACAAAAATAAGGTTATTCTAGGAGTGGAGCAGTAAAAGTAAAAATAGTTGTGGAACGGACAGTATTCCTCTCCAGTGTGCTAGCTATATGATGCCTTAATTATCAGTCTGAAATTCAAGTTCTGCTGAAGTTATTTGAAGAAATATACTGTTGATTCAGTGGTGTCAAAATTCACAGCTGAAAGTAAACTTACCCTGAATATTTGGTTGCCGTTTTCTCTTGAGTGGAACTAGAGCAGTCAAGGTTTTTTTAATTACATGTTGTGATTTGAATTGGTGAGTTTATCACTATTACTGAATGAGTTTGAGGTGTGCGGCAGACACGTGAACTGTAGTTTAAGCTACTGAAGACATGCAGTCTGTGTTTTTCTCTGGGGATGGCAGCGTGAGTGGGGAGAAGACGGTATTAAATGCCGCTGAGAAGCAAGCTGCAGCTCTCTGGCTCAGTCTGTGTCAAGTTGGGTTTTTTCTGAGTATTTTAGGCAGCTAGCTTTGGACAGTGTGCATGCACGCTCATGACTTCGGTTCATGTAATAGTTTAATTGATTTTAGGTTTTAGAATCTAGGTGTTTTAAATTGTCAGGTAGGCTTTTGTTTTGTTTATGGAGCTGGTTTGCCTTTTTACTGGTAAGATGTGTTTCTAGTGTTCTTTTTCTCTGTAAGATTACTACAAGGCCTGACATCATGTGCAGTATGTATTTATAATAGGGCCAGAACTGAAAAAGAATTAATGTTGCAGGTCTGGGAGGGGTGTTTTGGCTTTAATGGAGATGTTTTGCTTTGTATGTTCTGCCTTTTATAAGTATTAATTTGATTCAAAGTATTTTTAAAACATAAGGCTTTAAAAAAAAAAAGCCAAATATTGAATTAGGTCACTTGCTAAGTCTTTCAGTTGTGGTGTTCAGTTGTATCATGTTTTGATTATTTGCCATTTTATTTTTCAGCATTGTCAGTGAAGCAGGAGCATCTATTTACAGCGTCAGTCCAGAAGCATCCAAGGAAATGCCAGACCTAGACCCTAACCTAAGAAGTGCAGGTATGAAGTGTATTTCATTTTGTCATCTTTTCAACATGGAGTTCAAGTCTCAGTTCTCAGACTGTATGTTTATACTAAGAAGTATAATAATAGTCAAAAGCATAAAAAGTGAAGGTTTTAGATGTTTTATTTCTAAACTTTGATTCTTCTGTCATTTCATATTTCAAGTCCTAGGTGTGCAAATCAATGACATCTTCTGAGGCCAGTAATGTAAAGGTCCTATTCCTTCAAAAGGCTGGTACAGGAGAATTTTGGAGATTAATATAACCAACGGATCGCATAAACTTTCACAGCTGGACATATCCATGCCCACAAGAACTAGACCTTCCCTCTCTCCTCTTGTCCCTTGTATGTACACACATCTCTAACAATAATTAAACATTTCAGTGGCTAGGAAAAAAATGACAACAGATAACTTAAAGGTGTGCATTCACTGTGATCACTTTGAAGTCTTCTTGTAGCTGGATATAGTCCTCAACAAATACTGTGTAGTTTTAGTTTTTGAAAAATTATCTAGTTCAGCATAAATGTCACTGACTTATAATACAGACAAGTTCTTAGAAAAGTACAAGTGTTGCCACAGTTATAATTTTCAGTGTTTGGTTAAAGAGTAGTCTTTAAAGATCAAATTCCTAGCAGCTTAGTTGGTGTCCAAATACTACTCATGGATTTGGTTTACTGGGAGACGGCTGTAAGGGCAGGTCTGAGGTTATTTTGGATTACTTCATTTGCATATTTTTAGTTGGGTGTCTTTTTCAATTTGTTTTTATTAACCCCAGTGTTTTATTTTCTTAGTTTACTTGCAATTTGATGTCGTAATCAATCAAATAGAGCACATTTGAAAATGCAGTAACATTTTAAAATATAAATCTTTTTCAGTCAGAATGATACTGTTCTTAATTTTATTGTTAGATGAGCAGGTTACTGCCCTGGAAATCCTGAGGAAGGTGCAGAAGTAGGTCAGCAGAAAAGAGTTCTGAAGTAATGGGGTGTTTGAGGGTACAACTCACTGTGTGTTCCCCTTTCCTCTTATTTCCACAAAGGGAAAAAAGGTGTTTGCGCTAACTCAATGTTTTAAGTGAATGATTTTACAGAAATATTGTTTAAATGTCTGTATCGGCCCTTCCCTTTGTAGGACAGGCCTCTAGCTTCTTTTTGTTTGACTCTTTTCTTCCTGCCTGCAAATGGACTCTGTTGTGATTATTTCTTCCTTGGGCCATGGGTTTTGAATGTGTCACAGTATGGCCAGAGTGAATACTGGGCATGTGACATTTCTGTATTTGTGACAGATGCCACTAACTTTCCCTTGGGCCAAAGTTTTTTATATTGCTGATATATTAAATATGGATACAGGATTGATGTAAAGGAAGGAAAAAAAACCACTCAAAAGGAGGAAGTCTAATTACTAACAATATACTTTTCCAGATGTACATGATTTTCCTTTTTTCAGAAGCTAATTTTTGAAAATTTCAGGCACTTTTATTTAGAGTTATACATCAAGTACAATACATGAAGATCAAACTTGTAATATATGACCAGTTTCAGTGTTAATTATCTAGAATTGATAATTTCTCCATTATTACTAAGAATTGCTTCAGGCATAATTTAAGTGCTGTTGCACCTGGTTTGAAAAGCGCTAGCAATTTTAATGTGCCGCAGCAGTACCACCGAGTGGGTAGAAATTGAAAAAGGATAGGATGGGAAGGAAAAAATAATTACTTAGTTCCATGGATGTCGGCTGTTACGGAGCTAACAACTAGAAGTATATTTATATACAGTAGAATCTTTCTAAAAGTTTTAGACTTTCTTCTTGATGTCTGTTGGTGTCAATTTATAATTATCTGGGCGAAAGCTGTGGATGTCTTTTGTAAAGCTGAACATAAAAATCTGACATGATGTTAGAGGAAAATATTAATTGATGTTTGGGATTTTTTGCAGGCTTTTTTCTTGACTAGCTTTTACTTTTGTACTTGTGATTTTCCTCTGCAGCAAACAGAAAAGTGACATGGTGTCAAAGCTGACTTGCTTTTTATTTTAATTGTTGTGTTACATCATGTCAGGTTTTGTGCCTACATGATAGCATTTAGTACAGTAAAGGAAGCTGACAGCTGCATGATGAAGTGTGACATTTATAGTTAAAAGCTACAACTGATGTGAGATATCTGTGATCTTAACACAGTTTGCCACTTTAACATTTTTCTTAACACAAACTTTATAGGAAGGTTTTGGATTTTTTTTGAATTATACAGATGGGCCTCTGTCTATCAGATACGTAAATGTAAAATATTAAATAATGCATATTATATGAGAGCTTACTTTTGCATCTTGTGATATCTCAGTTATATTTGCAGTGCTGTTTAGCAATTGTTTGTAATAAGTTTTCACTTTGTACGAAGAAACAGAAGACATCAATCCAGATAAAAATACTATTTTATTAATTTCTTCTTGGCTAAGTGTTGTAGGGGGGTAAACCAGCAACCTTTATCATTTCTTGGGGATGCTAATTAAATGTATTAGTTAAGCCAAGAACATAACTGGTTATTTTTTTTTTACCTTTGAGCTGTCTTAGAAGGTCATGGATGACATGGGTTTCTAATAAATAAGAAAAGTCTTATTGTAAACTAATTGTGTATGTATAAACTGTAGTGGAAATTATTCATAGTCATCCACACAGCAACTCTAGCCAGTATTGCACTTGCTTGGAAGCAAAAAAAGAAGACTTTCTTAAACAATTTGCTGGTATCTACAGTGCAGAGAATGGAATAGGGTCTGTCTAATTTCAGAATTGTCCTCCAGAGTTGGGTACCTTCTTTCCGGCCCGAGGCAATATCAGCTCCTAATATCAGTTCTTTACATTGAACTAGGTCATCTAAAATTTTATAGGACCAAATGTGACTATTTCACGGAAGTAGTGAAACTACGTTTCTGCTATTCCAGTCCCTATAAAATCTTGTGGAGTGGGACTTGACTAAGTAGTTAGTAAAGAACTTGATGAAACCTAGTTACTTGTATTTGAGTAGAGGGAGAAGGTATATATTTCCTTCTGACAGTGATTGTAGGATTAATGAGCAGAACAGCTATTTCTCAGCCTCACAGAATTAAGAGATAAGAGGCTTACAGTCCAGAGCAATAAAAGGATTTCCTACTTGATAGGCTGAGGAAGTTCAGCTGCAGCAGATTAGGAGGGTTCTGCCTAGAGAACAAGCCACTGAAGTTCAGTAACTAAGCTTTTTTGGATGAATTTGCAATAGGGTTGCAGCCTGTCAGAGAAGTGCAATGGTAATGAGGGACCTGCAAGGCTGGATGGGTGACTGCAGTTCTGTTGCTGCCCTGGCATGTTGTCCTACCACCTTTTCAGTAAAGCAGTCAAATACTTAATTTGCTAGAGTTTTCATAAAGCAGTCAAATCCATATTTACTTGGCTGTCCTGTTCTCTTTTTGTGTGTGTGTGTTTCTTTTTTCTGAGCTGCCATCAGTGTGGCACTTTTAATATCTGAGTTTTGATTAGCTTTTATTGATGGCAATTTCAAGTAGGAGTTTTTCATTGTAGCTTGTTCGTAAGATTTTTCTGGATTATTCTAGGTCTCTGTGGTTACAATTTGTTTGTGCCTTTTTTAATGGAAGGCCTGGATGTAAGTTTCCCTTTGAAGCAATTATAAGTACTGCACTCAGTGAGCAGTCACTTTGCTTTGCAAGTTTACCAGTAGTTTTCCTTGCCATGAGTCTTCTTTTATAATCAGTGCAGTTGAGAAGACTATCTTGATGCGGTATTCTTTGCACGAGTGAAAAGAAAAAAAAAAACTAAACTCAGTGGTGATGAGCATTCTTCCCTCAAACAGATGGACCTCGTGACATTCCGTGTCGACCTGTTTTTGCTTGTCATGGGGCCTGTGAACTCCAGAATTAAATTGTCTTCCAAAGGTTGATATCTTTTTTGTTTTACCTCCATCCTGTCCTATGTAGTTTTGCCCAAGGGCTTATTTTGGTGGGAAGAACCTTTATTCATAATGAAAATGAGGCTTCTGGGACAAGAAATGACAGTCCTTTCTCTGTGTGGGTGTCACTGGTTTTTTTGCTTTTTTTCTCTCAGTGCTTCTCTGCTTCCACAGGTTCTTATTGTTGCAAAAGCTTGTTGGCTGAACAAGTCTGGCTAGACAAAATGGGAAGATTGTGGAGAGACAAGTATATAGGAAGTGTAAGCATGTATGACTTGTGTTGAAGGATTGGCACACAGAAATATGGAATTTATGCACCTCTGGATGCCTGGAACCTTTTTAAAGTATTGTCAGCTAGTGGTGGTTTTGTTATTGTCCTTAGTACAAGGAGGATAATGGATCTACCAGTTGTTTGGCATGTGCTCATGGGAGAGTTTTTTTCTTTTGTTCCTTTCCACCTCTTGAAGTGGAGACCACGATGAAATGAACACTGCTTAATAACTCTAAGAAACAGACAAAACTGCTGGATTCTGGTAAAACAGTGGCCTGATGATGGAGAATCACTGAGGCAGTAGACATGCTGGGATTTTACCCTGGTTTTGATATATGCTCAGTTATATTAAATGAGAAATGCCTTCATGTCATGAAATTGATGAATTACCTTTCATTTTGAGATGACTGCTCTAACAAATAAGAAATCTCTTCTTTCTTCCACTACTTAAAAAGAAAAATAAAAACATAATGCACTTCATTGCATTGATTTATAAAAATGTAGACAAACCTGAATGCATAGAATTCCTTAAACACAGGATGAGGTGGGAAAAGGGGGTTACATCTTTTCAGACATCACATTTGTGTAATCACTTGTTAGAGGAGATCTAAGCTAAGCCTTTCTGATTTATTTCTGTACCTTAATGTGATCATATGCATTTGGGTTTTAATTTGCAATTCTGTGTTCGGATGCTGAAATGAGAGCAACATACTTGGGCTTGTCTAGTGCAGCAACTCCAAGAAATGCTCATTTTCTTCTTGCACATGAAGGGCCTTGGGATCCTCTAACAAGACCACATACTTGTGTCACCCAGTTAGAAAAGCAATGCAAGTAGATAAAATATTCCCTAGAGTTACTTTTTTGCAAAGATTTGGAGTACTAACAGAGCAAGTGTGTATGTCATTCTGGATGCACAGGTATGATCCAGTATAGAAACTGTATTGCTTCTAAAGGATGATTTCTGAGGGTAAAGAAGAATCTGAGAGAGCAAAAGGTCACACAGCACAGCTTGCTTTAGCATTGTCAAATCCCATCTGCTTGTCTCCTCTCCACAGGGCAGAATGCATTGGATTATTGTACACTCAAAGTTCAGCACACCACTTGCACTTTTCCTTGCAAAGAAAGCATTATAGGCTTTGGGGGCTTGTTAGGACTTTGCAACTGTCATGCTACAGGGTTTTATTCCCTGGGGTGCTGTTAAAGATAGAGACATACAGTTCAGAGCTGTCATGCTGGCCAGCAAGTAGAAGGTAGAGATTGGAAAAAATGTAATTTATTTTGACTCTATCTTAAGGAAAGTAAAACAATTTGATGATGAGATGTGTGGGACATAGTGCCTTGATGTCTACTTGAGCTAATTTCTTCATCTTCTTAAAAGAGCACTATTCCCCCTTGGCTACTCAGGAGAGAAGGTCATTTTTCAAAAACTTTATTGGGCAGAAGTCTTACAGTGAAACCATTTGCATTGCTTTCTAAGTGGAAGTTTCCTTCTACAGCTAATCATAGAGGGTTGGTGCAAGCTCCACAAGTTTTTGGAAAGAGTTGGAAGAAAGGAATGTAAGCACTGAGTTCTTATGCATTAAAACATTTTGCCAACCTGTTTAGTTGCGTTGTGTGCAATTACAGCAGTACAAAACAAAATTGTATTCCATCTTTCATCTAAAGTATTCTGTAACATTTAATAATGAGTTTAACTATGCTGTTGGAAGGGAGAAGATGAAATGGTTAGAAGCAAAATAGATGGTGAACAGCAGTAATAGGTCACGAGGGGCTTGTTCCTTCACTCCCCATAGGACCTGGTTCCTACTAACAAGCAGAAGTTCATCTCAAGGTGTGGGCTACGCTCTACAGATTAAACAGAAGTTATAGAGAATCTGTGGATAACTTTAAAAACCAGTCCCTAACTGCAGATAGTCTGGAAATGACTGGGTCTCCTACAGTTGTGCATGGACATGTGTGCCTGCATCAAGATTTTGAGAGAGAGAAAAATAGGCTTAAATTGCCCCAAACCAGTGGCACAGTGTTGAGTAGGTTGTTACACAGGTGTTAGATGTTTCTAGTCTTTGCTTTCTTGTTTTTCTAGACAAGAATAAAATGTTTTCCAATCTGTGCAAACTTCATGCATGGCATGTGTTGGAGCTGGTCTGTAATTATCAACATATTTCTCATTGGCACTGTATTTCCTCTGAAGCTGTAGACTGTAGTAGTAGGCTGGAATTTCGTTTTCTGTAATCTGCAAGATCAAAACCCAGTTAGATTCCCCTAGGCTTCTGCCTTCTTACAGAATTAAAACAGGAGATTATTTTGAGCCAGGTGAAAACTATTCTGTCTGTTTTGGATCAGTGTTTTCACCATGCTAAGAGAACTGTGTGCATGTGTATAGCTTTCAACTGAGCATCATTCTCTGTATACATGTTAATGTATGCAGCTGATGTGTAGTCTTTGCTTGCTTTGTGGAAAGATGTGATGTTCACCTCACCTTCCTCTCATTTACCTATTTCTTATACCCCAAATGGATCTGAGTTCAGCAGATGGACTTGGCCTTTTATTTACAGAGCATCATCTGCTGTCTTTCTGAACAAACCGAAAATACCCCACCAGTTCTGTCTAAAAGTGATCTCCTGAAGCAGAGCACTAGTCCAGGCTCTGTTAAAGCCAGTTTCCTTTAGCATAAGAGTTATGGGAATGATTTTTTTTTTTTCCTCCCTCTGGATGTAACTGTGCATGTCTGTGTGTTTTCCTTAGAAGGCTTTGTTGCTGCTTTGAAGTGTGGAGCCAGAGGAACAATGAGTACAAGGATGTTCCTCAATTGGAGGCATAGTGCTATATTAAAAACATGTATGTATATACATTAGTCACCAAAGCTGCTTTTCTTACTATAGGCATACGAAAGGACATTCTAATCACGTCTGAAAGGTTATTTTTGGTTGTTGATATAAATGAATAACTCTTGTAAGTACAGAGCTTCAAGTATTTTTTTAGTTTTAGTAGAAACAGTAATTAATAGTATGGTGATGCAGTTAAAATTAGTACCAGTGGTCTGTGAAAAAGCATACTGATTTTGTCTACCTTTTAAGCTGAGCAGATGGGGTAAGATTTTTATGAATTTATACCATCCTGTAAGTCTAACTCATTTCTGTGACAGAAAAATCACATCAGGCTTCGGTTAAATGATTACAAGTCTGCCATTTCATCTTGGATAAAAAAGGTGCTACTCTTCTGTGATACAGAAATTTCTAATGCTTGAGAAAAGTGTTTTTGAGAGTGTGTTTCTAAGAAAAAATACTTTAAAAAGCTGCATTGTAATATTCACTTGATGGAGGTTTTCTCTTTAAATGTATTTCTTTCTTCCTTCTTGTATTGAAGCCATGTCTTTTAAAGATTTTTGTAGTAAATACATAGAATATTGTCATTCATTATTTCATTAATCTTAGGCGAATAACAGATTATCAGTTTTATGGAGTTAAAAGTAAACTAAAATGTAACCTTTTTAAAACAAAAACCTGCTTACTTGCCACAGAAGAATTTTGGATGAAATGCAGCTGTTGAGCAGTTGCTTAAAATAAATTGCATACTTTAAACCCACCAAGAAGATATATGAGGATTCAAAACTGTGTCACAAATCCTGACCTACTGAGAAAGAATGCTTAATGAAAAGACTACTGTACGTTTCACTGTATCCTTTGCAATGAGGGTGAAATTCAGGTCAACAGGATAGAAAGCTTCCAGGACTCAGGAAACCTGAACAATCGATCGCTGAGTAAACATTATTGCAGATACTTATGGAGAGTAATTGATCTTGAATACAATAATAGGCTTTCTAAAAGGATTTTAATAAGTTGTAATGTTTCCCTATCTACCTTGGTATGATATATTGACAGTAAATACATATGCATTTCTGACTTAGTCTCTGATTACCTTAATATATATATATTTTTTTTTAATTTCAGTGACATTGAAGTTTCAACCCAGACTTCTAAGGTGCAAAGGTTAATTTAAAGTAGGAGTGGGGATGAGTTACTTCGATGTTATAGTAGCATGTCTCGGCAAGAAAAAAATACTGCGGCTTTATAATAAAGCTGCAGAATGCTCCCATTTATGACAAAATTGAGGTTGAACTAATCAGAGCCTAATAGCCTGTAGTTGCCATATATTTATTTGTAAAACTATTCACTACCTTCACATCTGGAAGCTTCATGTTATTTCAAAAGACACACAAATGCTCCCACTCACGTGAGGTAGCTACGCCATCGCCGTTATTGAGAGGGACATGTTTTTATCCTTATATGAAGACCAGTGTGTTTAAAGCAACGAATGCTAGCATCTTGGACTTTCTGCCAAAAATGTTTTTCTCCTTGCAGTGGCAAGCATCATTTGAATGCCACTGTAACTGAAAGAATTTTTTTCTTCTTCCACCCATAATCATTCCTGGCAGTCTCTTGCGCTGCATTTGTGAGAACTTTGTTCAGTTTTACTCTTTCACTATCTACAGCCATTAAGCTTTTGCTTTATGGCGTGGCTATTACATAGAGCAATGTAAAAGGAGAATATTATAATATGTGATTGTCTGAATGCAGAAGTTGGCAGGCTGCCCCCAAAGCAGGCACAATACTTGCAACTATTTATAATAGAATTTGTTATGTAGTTGACAAGATTTCTAGCGCTTCTTGCACCCTAAATAGTGTGCACGTCTGATTTCAGCCATAACGATTGCTTTAGATCTATTCCATTACTGGAGAGAGGCAGGTAGCCTAATTAGGAAGTTAGCACTAATTCTGGTGTTGGGGCTGGCAGCTGATATGGCCCTTGCATTGACACCATCTAGAAAAATAGTTGGAAGCCTGCTATATTGTTTTTGCCCCTCACTGTTGAGAGTTTGCACTTTACATTTGGTCAGAAAAGATTAAGCCTGACAACTATTACCAGTATTCCAGAGTGGAAACTCTCCTTTTTAATCCCTGTGAAAAATTATATCACTTGCTCTAGAAAGTACTAGTAAAAACAAAGTTATGTGGCGTGTATGTGTGAAGAAAACAGCCTTAATATTAAATTTGTCATTTTGGAATTAAGAGAGAGTTGATCTTTTTAAGACAGGAGTAGCCAGATAATTAAATCTGTTTGCAGGTTCCTGAGGGTACATCTGCTTATTAGCCTTTGGGAAACAAAACATGTTAATATAATTCCTTATTTTCTGTGCAGATCAGACACTGAGACTGACATGAGTTGTGCAAGCGACTCTTATGAAGGCTTTTTGCCTACCATACTGTCATTGCATTTCATCGCTGACAGGCAAAATTCTTCTCTGGTGGGTTTGTCTTGTCAAATAACCAAAGTATGGAGTGAATCAAGACCACCAAACAGTTAAATTGCCATTCTTACAAAATAGCACAAAATGTCCTAATGATAAGGCAAGATTTCAGTAAATATGCTTTTTGTAACCTTCTTTATTTTTCATTGCATTTGGAGGCAAGTTCATCTATGTTAAAGTCAGAGGACCACCTAGGCCATCCTGTCCCCCCCAAGCTTTAAAATTTTACATGGATTTATTGCATGGCAGAGCAATGTTACTGTCATTACAAATATTGCAATAATGTTTTCTTCTTAATTGACAACTTGAAGCTTTGCCTCTATCAGGTGTGCAATTCTTGTGGTGATTTTCTAATAGAGGGTCATGTCATCATGATCTTAATACCGTGTTTAATATTGAATAAGTTTTTTAACATTTTACTTAGACTAGCATGTTTGAGGAACAGCATCTCAAACATTTCATGTTTGGCCCTGCTGATTGCTTTTGAGAAATCTGATTTCTGTTTTTACCCTGCATACCATCACAAAATTTATTTTGTATTTGCTTGAGCAAAAGTGAAACATACCTTAACTGTAGAAGTGAGAATGGATTACTTGTTTAATTTCAGTCTTCTAAAAATGCATGGTTTCTAGCCATTCATGGAATTTACTTTAAGCATGTAAACAAATAGTTTTAGGCAATACCTTATTAGTGTAAAATAGTTTAATATTAAGAATTTTTTGAAATGTCTTGATTTAATTTTTCAGGGGAAAATGTAAGACCATCAGGTTTTACTGTCTCTGTCTGGTCCACGGTAGCAGACCTTGCACTTCTGCAGAGCCCTCGATTTCAGTAATATTCTGCTTGTATTGTAAGAGTCCAGCCAGATGGATTAAATTGCCAGAGTGGAGGCTCATTGCCCCCTGAAAAGATCCATCTATTGCAGTATGCTAGTACTGTAACAAAAAAAAAGTGGTTTTGCCTGTACAAGAGACAGTAGATGCTAATCTTGACTGAATTTGTGCCTAGAGAGAATGTGGACAACTTTTGCCTTTTCCATATTGTGCTCTTTTATTTTGAATTTGGAAAGTACTGGAGTAAAATTGCTGCTTTAGTGGGAATTCCACAGGTAAGCTATCCTGCTGGTATTGGCCGAAGGAGCTACATCCCTTAAATTGTACAACGGACTGTTGGTTGATCTTTGCGCTTCAATATTGTAACTATTAGGCCTGATCCAGGAAAGCACTTAAATGTCCGTATAACTTTATGCATGTGAATAGTTTACTGGTTCCGGTGGGAATACTGGCATACATCTGTGCTGAAGTGCGTTCCTGGATCAGGTCCTACACCTCTGCTAGAAGCCTCCTAGGGATATGACAGCATTGTCAACCTAGCTATTATGACAAGAAGAGTCTAAATTTAACTTTTTAATTGAAGGTTCCTGAGAGAAGGTTATGCTAGGAAAATTCCTACATCAACCTATCCATGTAGTTGTCTATTTTTAAAAGATGTAATGAAAAGAAATGGGGACAGTGAGACACATCTGCCCACAGCTTGTCTGAAATGTAACTTTTGAAATATGTTTTGCCATTAGATGGAACTAAAAAAATTCTCTAAAACACTGTATAGCTATTAAACAAGTTAGTTTAAGTTTGCTGAAAGCCAAGCATAGTACCTATACATAGATGTAAATGCATTCAGAAGAAATACATAGTTTTAAATGTTTCCTGGTTTGGATCAATACTACTTTCATGGGTGTTTTGTTCCACTTTTGTTTGTTAGGTGACGGGTGATAGGTACCACTAGTATTTCAAAGTAATTAATATAAATTATTGTTATAGGTGAGCATTTCTGTAGTAAGCTATACTTGTGTAAGCGATAACCAGTGTACTTACACAGGTTAACCTTTTGTGATTTTTTTTTTATAAGAAGGCATATGTGATAGCCTTTGAATTCAGAAGTTCTCTGTCAGAGAAGCAGGCATATCAGATGTCACCATCACAGTGCTTTCTCAGCCTACCTAGCAAACTGCCATTGTCAGCATATGTTAAAATGGATAATAAAGGATATGAAAAGTCTTGCATGACCAAGCGGTGAACTTCACATTAGCTGTGCATTTAGCAATGCAAATGTTTAAAAGTGAAATCTCTAATGCTACATTTAATCAATAAACTTCAGAGTTGTGGTTTGGGGAGCCTGCATAGCCAATAAATGTTAGGTCTGTCTACTGTTTTGGCTTCAAGTATCAGTGTTTAGTCAAGTCCTTTTCTGAAATGCTGTGAATTCTTTAACACTTGTCAGCAGTGGTAGTTGCTATTTAAGTTAGGGCTGCAAAGATGAATAAGGGACTGGAGCACCTTTCACACAAGGAGAAACTGAGAAGAGCTGGGACTGTTTAGCCTGGAGAAGAGAAGGCTCAAAGGGATCTTATGAATGTGTATAAATACCTGATGGGAGGGCATGAAGAAAAGATAAGCAGAGCCTTATCAGTAGTGTCCACTATCAGGACAAGAGGCAATGGGCACAAACTGAAACACAGCAAGTTCCAGCTGAACACAAGAAACACTTATTTACTGTCAAGGTGGTCAAACATGGGAATGGATTGCCCAGACAGGTTGTGGAGTCTCCACTGATGGAGATATTCAAAACTCAACTGGACGTGACCCTGGGCAATCTGCTCCAGCTGACCCTGTTTCAGCAGGGATGTTAGACAATCTGATGTTTAGGTTGGATGGACCTCTTGAGGACAGACAAGTCTGAATTCTGTAAACGTGCTTATATATTTTTATATATATGTCATATCTATATGTTAATTATAATAATCATCATTATTTTATACTTATGTGTGTGTATAAAATCAGCTATTGACCACTGCAGATACTTCCAGTTTTTCTGATTTAACTTTATGTACATGTTGTTGACCAAACCGCTATACATATACATATTTACTCCTGGCTCCTGTCTGTTCTTCCTCTAACCCTCTCTTGATCTGCCTAAAAATGAATGTAAATGTAAAATAAGTTTTAGGAAATGTCTCTTGGTTTGTTTTTTGGTTTTTTTTAAAGACCTTTGGTCCTTTTTTGGAAAGACTTGCAGTACTTCCAAACACTCCTGTTCTTCATCAGTGTTTACTTCACTAGGTAGAATGAATGTTCTAAGAGCTGCTAAACAAGATAATCTGTTTTGTCTTTACTCAAGAGAAAAAAAGTTTGTAAATGTAATACTGGTAGAGTAGAACTCTTCTAGTTCAGTATATGTGGGAGGGAGCACAGTTGCAAATACTGGATGCAACCCAGTATCTGCAGAACTAGACCGAGGTTGAGAACTGACGTTTGCAAATAAGTATTTTTTCTGATATTTCAGTAAGTAAAGGATTTATCAATAAATACAGGCTTCAAAAATGCAGTCGTGATTCAACACTTGGATTTAGAAGAGCAAAAGTTCTTTCCATATGTTCTTAATGGCACCAAAAATGCTGAAAATTGCTTTTTTTTTTTTTCCTCTCCTAGATGTGGTTGTAATGATGACAGATCGAAAATTTATGTGTTTTGGTATGCAGTTTAGATTAGTAAAGTCCAAGAACCATTTTCAAAGTGAACACTGAATTTTATGGATGGATTATATAAATATATAATTATATATTATATACCTTAGGAAATACTATATATGATAAACAGGCTTGTGAACAGTTACTTTGTTCTTTTTTAAATATTTATTTATTTTTACATATCTGTGTTATAAGGTTAAAGGATATTTCAGAGGTTAATTTTAAATGCTGCATGTGCATTTAGTATGGATACCAGGGAAATATTTTTTTTACTCAGTTGTATTTATTAACTCTGTGGCCTGAAAAAACTTTTTTAATGTCATGATTACAGTCTGAAATCTCCTTAGGTCTTTGCTTGAATTATTCAATTAAAAAGTTTGATTAATATACATTTCATGTCCTGTGTCCAACAGTGAAAAAGGATTATTGATTATTTCCAGGTTTAAAAAAAAGAGATTGAATATGTAAAAGATTTTTAAAAAAATCACATCATTCTGATTTTTAAGATAAAACCCATAGTTGTTTTCTAATTCTGTTTTTCAGTTTCCATAGCTAGACGTGTCCAAGACCCATTAGCTGAGCTAGTGAAAATCGAGCCCAAACACATAGGAGTTGGAATGTATCAGGTAAGATAATACGTACCATTTAATCTAAGTAATATGTCATGATACAGAGCAACACCAAAATGCTGCTTTATAATTGTCAACTAGTTACGTCTCCTTTTAAAAGACATTTGTAGAGTTGATAGAATGGTAGTAAATACTTAGAAGTCATAAACTGCCTCTTTTTTCTTAATCTCTACTTTTAAAGATTGTGATTGAGACTCTGAAATGGCTCTAGCCAGATGTGTAGTCTACTAAAAACATCAAATCAGACAGGTAACCTGATCTGTAAAGCTTTCTCTTTTTTTGTATTGTTATAGCAATGGGGTTTTAGCTCTTTGTGTAAAATACAATGAGATACTGATCCTCCATTTAGAAACCATTAATTTGTACTACTAGATGCATTCCTTCTTAGAAGCTTGTAATAAAGCATTTGTTTTGAAGTTTTTAATTTATTAAAGCTGAGTTGTAAAATGTTTGACAATTCTTATTTTTATACATTTTTGAATGTTGTTTCTGAGACGTAACTTTTACCTTCAAAGTTTCTTTACAATGTGAATAGTATTGTCATTTTATAGTATACTGGCATCAATTCAGGAAAGCATTTAGGCATGTGCTTAAGTCCCATCAAACAGAGAACTAAAGTAATATAGAAAATTCAGCATGTGCTTTTCTCTATATTTTTGAAACTAAAGAATGTGAGTAAATATGAAAGGCTGAACAACATTCAGAACAGAAAGCACAGAACTGTCTAGATCTGTGCTTTCAGGTTGGCACATGAATTAATGCGATAGAATGCAATTAGCAGCCTAGAACCCTTTACTACCACTGCTAAAGGTGGTGTGACAAAGAAAAGTGCTATGAAAAATTTCAAATTTAAGTTATCCTGGTTTGTTTTTAAAGAACTGAGGTCAACATTTTAGTTGGTTAAGGTAGCACTCAGTATTGATTATGCAAGCCTTGCTTGTATTGCTGCAGATCATAAAATGTACTCGTGTTGCTTGCTAACTGCAAAATTTACCGGTAAAACTAATTTACTTTATCTTTCCATATGAACTATACCATAGTTTTTGAGAGAAAATCAGATTCAAGCACTGAAATGCTGTAGATTTCTTTAACATGTGTCCAGATTTCAGTAAAAATGTGCTTTAATGACAGCAATATAAGTCAAGGGGTGGTCATCTGGCAAGAACAGCTTCAGTGTAAAGCATAGGTGGTTTCCATAGTTGTGGAGACACACTGCTTTTTATTTATAACAGTAGCAGCAATTACAATAATGAAAAGTGGTACAGATTTTTGTTGGTCCTTGCTTTACGGAAAAAAGTATTTAAGAGAAAAAAAATCTTGACATGCTGTGTCAGCATATTGAGAAGAAGTTGGTTGTCTTGTTTAAACAAAAATTTGAAAAATAAATTCCAAAATTGAATATTTTACTATTTGAAGTATACTGTGAGTTCGTAAGTATTAGGAACTTGCATTGCTGTGACTAGAAGGTATTGATTTAGATGCAAGCTATCTACTATGGCCCAGGTGCACATCTAAAGAACAAGGCATGGAGTTGGTGGTGGTTGTATGGTTTTTGGAGTATGATGTTATCAGAGGAATGTTGCAATGAATGTATTGCAGCAGCTCACTGCTGCCTCAATGGCTGAGGCTGGCATTATTTACTTTGCACTGAAACAGAGCAGGCAAAGTACCATGTTCCTGGCCCTTTCAGAGAGGCTTCTTGGTCCTCTACAGGTGGTTACAAGTAAGTGCCCAACTGCATTATTTGTTCATGTCCAAATTGGTTGCATGAAAAGTTTCAGATAAATAATTCCTAAAAGCCTGGTAGAGGTAGGCCTCAAAAATTGTTCATTCCCAGCTATCTACTTCTAAGTGTCATCACGGTTTGAATAAATCTCCTGAGATAGATACACCTGCTGTCAGAATTCTTAAGTATCACCACAGAAGTTACAAGATGCTCATTCAAAGATACAGAAATTTCTGAGGTACTGGAGCTTCATGTGACACTGCTGAAAGCAAATTTGTGTTCTTGAAAGCAAAGTCAGAAGCTTTTGGGTGTGAGAGCTCTCTTGTGGCAGGGGAGGGAAAGGGAGAAGAGGAATTAAGCTGTTACGACTGGTTTTCCTGCAGAGAGAACAGTCACTTGCTGGCATCTCAGAGGGCAGCCATGGGAAAAGCTGTTGTGTAATACCAGGAGTGACAGAGTAATAGCTGATATAATCCCTCAGATAGAGAGTATATTAGGTACAGAATTGCATATTATCCAAGTCAATTTGAAAAGCTTTTTAAGCTTTACTTTATAAACTAATTGCTAGCTGTCGCTTTTTATTAATTTCTGGGATGAAATATGTAATGTGCAGTCGAGATGAAAAACATAAGTTTTTCACAGAGAAAGTTACTTTCTTAGCCCACCGTAAACATAGCATTTAGCTATGACCTCTCCTTTCTTAAACACCCTGAAATTGATATTTAAGAATCTGACAAACCCAGGTGTTGGCATTCTTGTCCTGAAGGGCAGGCAGCAATTAGTCCTGCACTCAGCCTCTGTCTCTCTGGGCAGAGGCGGCTGAGGCTGAGCGCTGCTGCCGATGACTGGGGAAGCTGTACAGTACAAGCAGGATGGTAGTTTCTTGAGGGCTGGCTGCATGCTCACTGTGTGTTGATCAAAGTGTGAGCTCCCTGAAGGGAGTGCTCCTGCTTTTTCTGCTACTCCTGCCCAGGTGTCCTGATGCTTTTCTGGTGCTGGTAATGGCTGCGTGATGTCCTGGATGGGCATAAGGGAGGGGCAGCAATGCATAGCTCGGGGAGGAGCAGAGCTGGAGCCCCTGCTTTCACAGCAACCTGAGTTGTGATTGACTTGGAACATGGCCTCTCTCTAAGTTTAAGATAGCCAGAGGTCCCAAACTACTCTACATTAAAGGCAATGGCAGAGACATTAATTCCTGTCTTTTCTGGCAGTTTCCTCTCGGAGGCTGAAGTGAGAGACTGGTGAAGCAGAACCTGCCCGATAGCTTTGTAATAGGACTGTGGCACGGGAACATTGTATGTTCAGCTGAGCGACCCCCCTGGGCAATAGCTGCTGCTGCTGTCAGCAATTACAGTTGTGCTACAGGAGAGTGAAGTGGTCACGTTAAATATGCTGCTCACAAGATGAGCTTTCTCAAAGTCTGGGGAGTGTCTGCCCACCCCAAGTACTGAGTGAAGGGGCAGTGTCTTCTGTAGTTGCTGCTTCCATGGAATTTTGTACCCCTCCCACCTGGCTTCTTGTTACTTCATGTGTGTGTTTGTGAGAATATTGCTGTTTTCTATTTTTTTCTAGCGCAATTTTTCCAAGCAAATTTGCTCATTCAGGTATGGAAAGATGAGTTCCCAGGTAGCAAAAGATGTCTATAAAGTGAGTCCCATCAGTTCAGATTTGTGTTTACTTATTTTAGATGACAAAATTGAAACTTGTACTTGACCACCTGCTTTTATTCTTCTTTCAAGTCATGATTCTGATTTTGTACACTACCAAGAAAATCAGGTTTGTCAGAGAAAAATTAACAGACTCTGGATCTCCTAACAGGTATTTTTTTGAACAAAGAGAAGCACAACCTGATTTATTATGGACTCTCTCAGACTAAATTCCAGTTGCCTAAAGGTCCTTGTCTTCCTTCATCTTTATGTCATTAGGAAAATTGTTTTTTCCTCCCAAACAGGAACCTAGCCAAAATTAATTTATCACCTTCAGGCCATATTACTATGATTTCTTCTGTAGTTGAACATGAAGATGATGCCCAGACTCTGCCTGATACATGAATGTGTTTGCCTTGCCATCTCTCCATGCCAGTTCAAAGCTAAGTTCCTGTCGGCGAAGAAGCAGTTAGTGGCTCAAGACTGTATTATTCTGCAAACTGAATTTTGGCTGATGAATTACCACTACAGTTGTAATGGTCTTGGAAAATGTAGATAAGAACTGAGAACAAAGCTGCTTCACAAAGATTGCAGTTAGGGAATTGAATTCCAGGGTGAAGAAAATGAATAAAAAGTAAAAAAGGTACCTAAAGAGGAAAAAAAAAATTCTTCCTCTCAAAAAGAAACCTAACTTTTTATAGGAGAATAAAACAGCACTAGCATAAACTTTCTGTTCAATGGTCCCCATCAAATAGACTCAAGTAAAGGAGGAACTAAATTAATAAACTTATAATGTGGATTCAGGTTTTGAAATTCTAAAAGGCAGAGAAAGGAGAAATAGTGCTGAGGGACTAAGTTTAGTTGGTCTTCTGTTGTTCATTTAATGTGCAAAATCTCTGGATGCTAAAAAAAGTAACTTCTAGGGAGAGAGCTAGGTAGAGTTCAAACTCATCTGTAGCCCAAGAACAAAATATGTGGTGTGTGTTGAAGGATCAGAATTTTTGACAAGTCATATTTAACATTAAAAAATGTGCACCGTGCCTGATCTTAAAAAGCAACATCATATGTGTTCTTTATAATTTTTGGAGCGCAAAAATATCTGATATGTTTTTGTACATGGTAACATCTTCACTGTTTAACACATCTGGAAAATTAACATCCTAAAAGGATGTAAGAGATAATATATGTAGTTTTGTAACTTCTGAAGTGGCAGGATACTTGATTCCAGATGTAGCTGGAACATTTTGTGTCAAAATTTGTAAACAATACTCTTTAAGAAGCAATTCCTTCAGGAAAAAAAAAAGGTTGATCTAATTCTTGGTTTATTTTCTTTATAATGCTGGCAGGTCCCAATAAATGTTTTATTAAATGACAATGCAACTTTAGGGAACACTTTGAATCAGATACACTTCCTCCTTAATCAGACCAGTTCTGTCTTAATTATGGCATTGCAGATATGAACCACTTTAAAATCTACAGGCAGCTAGTTTAATAGCAAGGGATCTCACTGAAGTTGTATCCTGGTTCCTGTTGGAAAGGAAGAAGGCTTTTTTCCTTTCTCCTAGAAGGCTGTGAAGAGCACTCTCTGCCCTCACGGGCTGTCCCTCTGTGGGTTCTTCCTTTTCCTAAGTGCCAAACCATACTCATGCTGATGATGGACAACTGGTGGGCAGTGGTAGAAGGATGTTACTGGTCTCTCCTGCACAAGGCTGAAACTGCATATAGCCCTTTTATTTTGTTGCATTCTTTAATCTTCCTCTTCCTCCCTCAAAAATGTGTGGCATCACTGCTATCAAGTCTTTCTATACCTCCTGTAGGTGTCAACAGGATGGCTTATTACAAAGGTGTGGTGTTAACCTCATTTTTGACCACAGTATAATTTCAAGTCTTATTACCTTTCTGCACACCAATAATGAAATTTATTTGTCTGAGGCAGACTGTGCATTAGTGTTTAATAGCTATGATTTTAGACATAACTGGGAGGTGAACTATTGTAAAATTTTAGAAATATAAGGAGCAAGAGGACCTCAAGGATATCTCTAAGTGCAAGAGTAAGATCAAATACAGTTGGTTCAGCCTGATAGAACTGTGGGCTGAACAAGCCTATGCATTATTTCTATTTGTTGTCTTTCCCATAAGAAAAGCTAGCTGGTCCCTTGCACTGCAGGTGTTGGTCAGCCTGTTCTTACAAAACCCTAGTGAGGCTGATGTGGTAGCTTTATTTGTTAACCTGTTCTGAAGCATAACAACCTTTGGATATATTTCTTTACTGTCTAAACCAATATTTCAGGTCAACTAAATGTTGTATTGTTTCTCTAACAGTGGAAACTTGAAAATCAGTGTTTAAATAGGAAGCTGCTAACAAAAGGAAAGCTGTGAAATAGTGAGTGCAAACAAGAGTTGTTATAATCTAAACATTGGCCATCGTAAAGAATCTGTGTGGTTTAAGAAAATATGTCTTAATTTTTTTCTTAAAATACAGTTTTTAATGGTGAAATACATGGGACTTTTTATCCTTCTTGTATCTGATTTTGGTTATATATCCTTTGCATAGTATGCTTTTATTTAATATCTCAGAGCAAAGTACTGGAGGTGGCTGATTTTTCAGTCAGAAATGTACATTTTTCACTGAGTGTTCAAGAACTTTATTTCACGACTTCTGTTTTTTTGTTGATTGACCCATAGGGTATATGAGTAGTTAGGTGTGTTACTTGGATAGCATGGGAGAATCACTCATGTATGATGTGAGAATATGATGACATACGATGTGCAAGAGGGTATTTTTTAAATCTCTGAGGTGTGATTGTCAAAACAACCTCAAACTTGAGCTTGCTTTATTAAGCTTATTAAAGCAAAATTGTGTGGGTTTGCAACTTATATTTTTCTGATTAAGGAAATTAGATGTCTTATTGGGTGAGTGGTGCCTAATATTGTGTGATTCACATAGCTCCTGTGGAAACTCAGTTCAGCAGAAAGGTTGTTTGCTGGTCAGAATTGTAGGTTGCAGGTTTCAACACCCAGTTGAACAGCCTGTCTATGAAATGTTTCAGCATTCCTTCTGTATTACTACACTGAATTTATATGTACAGTTAGGCATAGAATGAATCTCTTATGATATAATTGCAGTTTTGAGTCTCGTTTATGCTTTTCTATAGTTGAAATGGTTGCGTAAAGAGAGCCTTTGCTTAATGATTGTCAAAGGATACCAGTGCTCGTGTCTGTGTGTTTTACAGTAATCAGACCACTTATTAATGAATGTACATCACTCCTTTTTGGCAGTGTATGGCAATGAGTTAATTACGGGTGTACATTTACTTGAAAAAAACTTATGAACTATGCTGGTGGACTGGAATCTGGCTGAAACTCTGGGGTATCATGAGAGAAACCTGGGTATTCGGATATTAAAGAAATACCTAAACAGCACAGGCTAGAGGATATGCTGCCACTATTGTAAATTCAAAAAAAAAATATGATAACAGGACAAATTCTGGGCTGCTGCTGTATTTGTCTCTGAATGAACTCACTGAGACTTGAAAGACAGGGGCTTGTAGGATAGTATTTCACAGTGCTCTTAGATCTCCTCTTCAATAAAGGAAACTTAAACCTCTCTGTTAACCTGTAGGCTCCTGCAAAGTGACTATTGCCATAGAAAATTTTTGCAGCATACTGTAAGGACTTGCTTTGAAATTTGTGGAAAAGGAAGAGAAGTATACAAAGTTTTAAGGTGTACAAAAACTTTTTGAGGGATGGGATGTGGTAGCTTTACCTAAAAATATTGTTAAAAGCAGGCAAAGAAAACAAAGCGTCTTGTCAGTAGGGAAAAGGTATATTTCACAAAGAACAAGTGGATAGGTAGGGTGGTGAATACATTTGTGCTTGTTGCATGATTTCTAACACCCAGCAACTTACGGAATCCTTAATTGTTGCATAGCAGTTGTAAAGCATGGGTTGTGTGTGGAAACCAAGCAAAAACCATGTGTGTTTTTGCCTAACACCATTTTTAGGGTAAATCATGTGCTTTTCATTTTGAAAAGTAAAGCCCTGTGAACCAAGCTGTCTGACATACATGAGAGCAAAATCTTTGCAGACAGCTTTGTCACGGAGAAGTAATCACCCTGTAATGTTTTCTGGATGCTTCCTCACCCCAGTGAAGTAGGTGTGCAAAACTTAAGATTCCCTTCCAAATAAGTTATGCCTCTGGCAAGTTTGCGCAATTTAATCTTCAGCAGCAGTTTTGCTGGCTGCCAGGTGTGGTTTATATATCCTGTAACTTGGCAGAGTCTCTTTTTGGTTGTGTCTACCTTTCTCTGGCTGGCAGAGAGAAATCAACTGTCTCATCAGCAAAGCACAAGAAACTTTTGCTAGTCTGTTTTGGCCAGTTATAACAAAGCAAAGGGATATAGAAAGAAGATAACTGTTGTGTTATTACTGATTTGAGTTAATATACTGTATATATTTAGCAGCATCTCCAAGAAAATGTGCCAGATAGCTGAGGTGCAATGCTGCCCCTTTAAGGAAATGAAGGAAAATGTGTGCATGTGTATTTACAAAGCTTGCAAGAGCACAGCAGTATCACTGCATCTGCACATGTCACTCACAAAGCTGCCCATGGACGGCATCTCTTTCCACCATTTTCACCAAAAATGCACTGTAGACAGCGTTTGAAAACTTGTCAGAGATGTGCCTTTGTAAGCAACCCGAACAGCAGGTAATTTTTAGACATTACCGCTAATAATTCCCCCTCTTGCATCGCTGCTATTTTTAGAGAATTTGTATCTGCATACGTGGGGGTTTATAGAGCTGCTGAGGCTTTAGCAAAAGCAGGGGAGCTTCAGGAGAAGTGCTGGTATACTGAGGTGGAATGATCTAAGGGTGTTGATAGGAAACAGCTGCCGGACAGATTTGCCCTCCCTTGTCAGTTTGTTTCTGATTGCTTAATTACCAGCTCTCTTGGCAGAAGTTTGGTAGGAAGTGTTTTGTTGCCATATGCCAACAGACCTGGTGCAAATGCTCTCATGTGGTTTGTCTTCTAATTGTATTAAAATTCTGTGTTACTGTTTGTGGAAAGTGGGTCTAATAGTTGTTTACTTCCAGAGTGCCACAAAAGCAGCAGAATTCCAGAGCAGATTTGCCCAGGTTGAGGGTACCTTCTATGCACGCCTGGTCAATATTTCAGCTATGGTCCAGCCGGGTGGATTTAAACTCTTGGTGAGAAACTGTTTTGGTATGGGAGCCAAGTGGCAAGAGGAGCAAAAAAAATTGCGAGGCTGGAATCCTGCAAATCGGCTTGATGTGGCTTCTCTGTGCATTGGTTTAGAAATGCTTGGTTGACTAAAAGCTGAGAGCAAAGAGGATGATAAAGTCTATCTTTTCAAAGGTATTTTGATTGAACAGTTTCCGAAATGTGTGAGGTGCTGTTGGGTTTCCTGTTTACGTTTCAAGTGTTTAATGACCTTAAGTGAAAATACACAATTTTAGCAATGAAAAATTGTTCAGCTCCTTACATCGAGGTTTCATTTAAATTTTCTTCAATTCATTGCATTTTTGAAACATTCTTTAAAATACTATAGTAAAAAACAGAGCTGCAGATTGCTCTTGGCTTTACATGTATCTATGATGTGATATTTGTGTTCACAGAACTTGCATTTTGGGCTCAAACATTCATCTTCTATGTGAAGTAAGTTAATCTTTAATACATGTTATGAAATCTAGTCAGATATAAGTATTGTAATTATAAAATGGGTTAAACTATGACATTAGTAAAATATCTCTTTAGTATCCGAAGCCAGGTAAAAATGTCAGTGGGAATGTGAATCACTTGCTTTGAATGTGTGTGTGGGGTCAATTTAAACATCATGAATGTAAATATTATTTGTTAGTGGAATTCCGTAGTCCCTGCTTGCTGTGCAGCGGTCATCTGTTGTTTTGGTTTCATGAATTAACAGTATATTCATTTGACTCATAAGGAAAAATACTAATATTATCGTATTTTTTGAGTGATTCTGTGAGTTCATAGCATAGCAGCTGTCAGCTTGATATCTGAAAATCTGGAATCAGCAATAAATTTGTATTCACCTTCAGTAGGAGACCAAAAGTGGCAAGTAAAATTCTGGTGATATTTTAAACCCATAAATGGTTTTATAATATGTATGGTTCTAGTGGGCAATATTATGTAAAGTAAGAACTTGATGTGTTTCACGCTGAAATACAAAAAAGAATTATTCCTACTTATTTTGAACAAATGTGAAATTATGGAATGCTGCAAGAACTCATTCAGAGGTTCACTTGAGCTATGGATTAATTTTTCCCAGTAACTGCTTACTATGAAATGTCAGCAGCTGATAAAAATACTACATTTTATGTTAAAGTTGTGGTGGGGTGGTAGTGTACATATTTGTTTAAATATTGAATCTGTGATAAAATTTTTCCTCTATAAGGCTAGATGAACTTAAATTTATGTAGGATGAATTTAAATTAGTGTTGGTCTTCCTCATAAACCTGTGACAGTTATGCCATTCAATAGATATCACTGAAAATTGTAGTCTCTTTTCACTAAGATGCTATGACATGCAAGATTTCTCTGGTGTTTTGCAATTTGTTGCTTTTTAGATTTTTATCTTGCTAATAACACTTTTTCTAACAAACAGTTTTCAAAAAATCATTTTAGAAACTAAAATCATGTTTCACTAAACAGTGATTAATATCTGTGACCTTTATTTTTGGATCAGGAACATAAATATACACTTTTTTCTGTGTCAGTCATTGTCTAAGATTTCATCTTTGTTCTGCTTTCCATTACATACCATGAATTATATGAAATTAATTTAATCGCTACTCTAAACAGAAATTAAATGTGCCCTAATCCAGAGTTACGTTGCTTGCTTTTACAACTGTAAGTCATAAGTAATTAATTTTCCTTGGAAAATTAATTCACTTACCATTCCCAGTAGCATCATATGTTGACACAGGGTTATAGATAGTTTAATATTTTTGTTCAGCATGTTGGCCTCAACTTTGGAAGACCTTAAAGCAAAACAAATTCAAATTTACTCAACTGTATATAATTCAGGGTTATTTAAAGTGAATGTTGTCTTTATTGCTGTCAACCACCTGACAATGATGGTTCTAAAATTATATTCAGTCTTACAAAAACCTAAAGTCTATGGACAGATGTGACTTATTTCTTCAAAAAAAAGTTTCATGTCAGACATTTGGATAACATGGCCACTGGAATGCCACCAGTAGTAGAAAAATTTAGCTCCTCGGAGAACATAACTATATATCACAAAGACTTAGGCTAGAGGCAATTTTTTTTCAACATGCCTTATATTACTTGAAATGCTAGTAGGTGATTCATTATTTAGGTGATTCATTATTCCTGTTGCACTCAGAAATTTCTAAGTTGACTTAATTTGGACATTGTTTTGTTTCCTCTGTTGCCCTGTACAGAAGGGCAGCTTGTTGAGTGCCGAAGGGGAGCACGGACACATGCGTGGGCAGCCCTGCTGCCCGCAGCTGACGTCTCCCCTTCAGAGATGGCATTGAGCAGTGTGGGCCAGAAGTCTTCCGGAGTGAGAGAGGCAGCTTTTAAGTCTAATCTTTCAAGTTTGCCAGAAGGACTTTTTTTTTTTTCTGTGCAGCTCAATAAAACATGGTGTTTATTACTATGGTTTATTTTTATTTATTTAAGTCTCCCTGGTGAAACTCCAGGGCCGGCAGTGTTGCAGTTCAAACAAGCAAGGCTTGTTTTATAAATGTCGCTTGGTGGGTTGGTGGCTGCATTTTGCCTGAATGCAGGGGGTCAGTGTCAGTGGCGTTTAATTTAGAATTTTGAGGGCAGAAAGTAGAAATTGACATTTAATTCCAGTGTAAAGTTACTGCTGGATCAGGCATGAAAATATTATTGCATTAGCAATCACAGGAAGAAAATAAACTATGAGCACACTGACAATATACAGTGGTATGGCAGATGTATGAAATAGAGCAGTAGGTGGAAGAAAACACTTTCTCCAATGCTTTTTTCACCACTACACATTTATATAAAGTAGACAATGTACAGAAAAGTATTCTACTAATAGCATTAGGTCGTACTAATAGAATTAGGTCCTACCAATAGTGCCAGCAAAGGTAAATTCGTCTGTACATAGCAAAATTGTGTATGGATAAATATTACCACACTTATACAATCTCTTATACATATATGCATGTATATGCAAAATCAATGAATGTGTTGACAGAGATCTCCATTAAATTCTGTATCTGTTACTTTCAAATTCAATTATTTTGAGTTTCCTGATTCTACGTAAGGTGCTTAATGTTACTGTATCTGTTAACAGGTCTCAGTAGATATTGCTAGCTGTTTCCTTATTATGGCTTAATTACTTTCAAAACGCTTCACTGTGCTATTTAACAATACAAAATCTCCTGCAAAGAAAACATCAGTTTGATGAACTGAGTTTGGCCACATACTTCTTGACAGGCGTGTATGTTACTGAAGCTGCATCCTACCTACCACACTGAGCTGTTCATGTCTTCCTTACCTGGGCTGTCAGTTTTAACAAAGTGCAACTCTTACCAAGCCTGCAAAAGTTCTTAATTTCTTAAGTTTTACCTACTCTGTGATATGATGTACCTTCTGTCTCAGGAACCTGAGAAGCAAGCACCAGCTCTATCCTTTTTGTATCTTTTTTTTTGCAGGAGCTTGCACTGATTATGCATACAATCAGCAGGCTCAGGATACGCTGCTCCAGCGTAGCAGCATTCTAATTGCAGTTACCCTTCTCTGGTACCGTTGTCTGTGTAATGTATGTAAAAAATAGTGTTGTGCAGAAAATATTTTGGGACCCCACCAAAAGCTGTTGCTGTTCTTACAAATTTCTTGACAGTTGGAGTTTTTGTTTCTTTTGGGATTATTCCTATTCGTTTTATGATGAAAGTGATTGTCTAAGTTTGCAAGAAAAGTGAATTTAAAATAATTATTGTTTAAAAAAAATCTGCAGAAACGGTTTCTTCAGGAAAAAAATTATATTTAGAGCTTGAGTGTAGTTTTGTATTAGACAATTTGCAGTTGGTACTAGTTCTGAAAAAAACTTTGAGCTATGAAGTACAATAGGAAAAAACCCAAGAAGCATGAACAAATATGTACAGTGTCTCCTAATGTAAGTGCCTGGCTCTTTGGAGGCCACCAAGAAGTCTACAGTGATTGACGTGCATTCTGGCGGAGCTTCCCCCTTCTCCCCCCTGCAACAGTGTTGAAGTCAGTCAAAGTGTATAGACAAAGCTGAGTGAATACCAGTTTCCCCAGTACAGGGGCTATTTTTTCAGGAAGTCTAACTCAAACCAGATGTTTTGCTTAGACCTAGAGTTTGTTGCTGCCAAGCATCTCATCAGAGGTCAGAGTTCTGGGCTCAGGGCCCTGCTAGAATTCTTTCACAAATTGCTATTCGGTGAGGTTTTAATCCTAATGGAAAGAATAATGTGCTTGTAAAATCTGCAGTTATTACAAACACAGTATACATATTGTGGACTTCAAATGACTACATATTTCATTCCCATAAACAGGGAATGCAGATGAATGCAGTGTGTAATAGTTTTAGACATTCAAACTTAAACCAAGTATATGGTTTATACTACTGTTAACCATTTGCATTCTTAACACTCCTGTAAAATGAACAGTAATCTTGACTAACAGTTGGCAGCTTGAAACAAAACAAAACGAAAAAAACTCCAGCATGTTTTGACTTGTAAGCTGTTTCCTGAAGTAAATAGGAAACCTTATGCTTTTGAGAATATTCAAGAAACACTCTGCTTTCTGAGGCACTAGGTTTGGCCCAGTTTCTTTCTTCTTTCCTTTTTTCAGTCTCTAAGTAGTTTGGTAGCAACATTTTATGGTCAAGTTAATCTTCAACTATTTCTTCATACAGCTAATTATTCTTCCCAAAAACCTCAGAGTAGACTGTATATACTCCAGATTACTTAAAAACAAATGCTGGTGATACCAAGTGATAAGACCAAGAACTAGATATCACTACATTTTTGTCTTCTTGTGGGGAGCATTACTGATAAACTTCTACCGTGATTACACTGAAGTGAAGTTTCAGTGGAAGAGAAAATTCTCAGGTAACTTTGGTAGTGTGCTGCAGCCTGCAGCTAGAGAAGTGCAGCTTGACAGAATATGAATATTTTGGATATCAATTTAATGTATGCTATGGAAAACAGTGCTACAGTGTGAAACTGGATCATGTAACTGATATCTTAGTACAGTGAGGCTATAGTGATGAGTTGTTTGAGTTTTATGTTGTGTAGCATCTTAATTTTCAGCGAATGCTGCTGAAGAATCATATCTGTTACTTTCGAACTTTGATAATTCTTTGAACTTTTAAGTCTGAAATATGTTCAATTATATTTAATATAACTGTGGTGCTTCATTTCATCCTAATTTCTGAATTTTATCTAACTCATAAATGTGTTTTCACTTTGGTGAAAAGTGAACTTAAGGAAAAAGTAGTGTCACTCAAAAGAGTTAATGTTATCCCATTCATATGATGATCATAGTCAGTCACGCTGGGAAGAAGGTAAATATGCATAAGGTGGTACGTCTACATTAATACTGTAAACTTCGAGACATGCTGAGGTGTTCATCTGCTATGCAATTTATTCTTATTTTTATATTACTTGTTTATAATAAGAAAACTGCATAATGAATGTTGATGCTACAGTACAAGTGTGACCTTTCAGGGTGGGGAGACAGGGCAGGAGGATCTTCTAAATACTGGTATAACTGTACAGTAAACTTCCCTATTGGCTAAATCTGTTTCATAGCATTGAATGTAGAGATTTGTGAAATAAATCACTGCTACATCAGAACAGTTTTTGAATAAGAAATTGATGAAGCTGGTATTTAGACAGCAAACTCATTTTTAGAGACAGTATACATTTTTCAGAGTAAAAAAAAAAAAAATAGCATTTTTAGAGACAGTATACATTTTTCAGAGAATAAAAAAAAAAATAGTTTTCTTCCTGCTATATTCTGTAGAAAGGAGAATGTGACCAAAGTGATATTGTTAAGCTTCTTTTCCATTATAGTGTACACTTGTATAAATAATGTTTTCCCCTTGGTTTATTCAGTAAATGTGGCTTACGTTTGGATATGCAGAACTGAATTAGAAAACTTGAGTTCTTTCAGTGGGTAGATACAAATTTTAACTTTGTTCTGTTAGAATCTGCGTTTTAACTGAAACTCTTTCTTTTGTTTAATAAACACTTAAAACCCTATAAAGACATATTACTTTTATTGCAAGTTGGATGATCTTGGTGCAAGCTGCTGCCTCAAGGCAAGAAAGTGAGTGTTAAACATGGATAGAAATGAATGCGTACAACTTCATCATTCAGATGCAATAAGACTTTGGAGACAAGCTGCAATCTTATAAGAGAAGCTTTTTCATATTAATGAGTTTCCATTTTCCAATAATTCTGTCATTTGTAACTTGAATCATTCATCACCCCTGCAAATGGTTCTTTCAAGACGTTATTTGCAATTTTGTCTTGTGTTTTTGTCCTTGATGTTGTGAAAATGACCGTCTACTGTTACAGGAATGAAAAGAGATCTCATTCAAACATCTTTTTTGTTTCCACTTTCAGTGAAAAATGTTTTTCAAACCTGCAGCTGGTTATTTCTCCAGGAGTTCCCACTTACATTCAGGTTTGATTGACATTTTGAAATGGCAGCTTTTCATGAAAAGCTGTTAACTTGTAGAATTTGGTTATGGTACTAAGACAGACTGACTTTGTTCTACTGTTGGGGCCTGTCCAACTTAAACACAACCCTGCATCTGAATTTAATAGTGCTACTCAGCACAGGGAGCACAAGCTTTTTTTCTTTTTTCATTTTGCCTTTTTTTTTAATACTGGTGCTTCTGATGTGTTTTTGAACCTGACCTGATAGGTACTCATCCTAATATCTCTTCCGTCAGTAATTAGGTTAATTGGCATTCTTCTTTCTCCTTCTCCTGGGCCAGCAGGTTATGCTTCCATAATTTGAGTGATGGAAAATTTTTTTTGCATGTTGGAATTAAGTGGAAAAATGTTTTTTAATGACTCTACAAGTGCTACAGTGTCTGTCTTAGGATAAAAGTGACTATCTGCAGCCTTTATTACTATTTGTTTTTGAAGATTTGGGCATGAGAGCAAGCTTATGGTATTAACAAATTTTCTGAGCAATGTTTACAGATTTAATTTCTAGTAAAAAACTGAGAAAAACAGTGCATGACATAAATATTCTGCTCTCATCTTTACCGAGTTGGTCTTTAATGTTATGCTAGAATGTTGAAAGTGGGAGAGATATTAAAAAAAAGGACATGCAAGTACCCATATACATTATCTGAGAGGAGGAGGAGTATTTTTTACTTTGAAACAGATTATATGAGCGAACTGAAAAAAGTAGCGATCTATGCATCCATCATTTATGTCTGCTGTTGTTTTACTTGCATGTGAGAAGTAAAACATGGGAAATCTTTGGGGTGTTCCACAAGTTAGCTGTACAGCCCTGTAAGAGTAAATTCGTATGAGGGAACAATTGAATTTTGTTTTATAAGGAGGTGATTGGGAGTGTCATTGATTACAAGTAATTATACGTTGAGCTGATGATCGATTAAATAACTTATTTTCAGCATACCATAGTTAGAATTTCTGATCAACAATTCTATTAGCTGGCTAATTACTTCCCTATAAACTTGCACCTACCCATGATGATACTTGGTTGGATGAGTTGATATACTCATCCAACCACATGGCTCTGTAGTTTGTTTAGGATGCTGAGATGGTAATATAAAATATGTTCTGCTTATGCTGTTTCTGAAAATGTCTCCTAAGTAATTTGTAATATGGCACTGGTACAGCAACGTTTTGGTTAATATTAAAAAAAAAATTGTGTTCTTGCTGTGAAATAAAATACGATTTTCTTGATCCTTTTCTTTAAAATTATCTAGACTAAGTGAATGTGTTTTCAGATGCCTGTTCTGTAGTTTCTAAATGTTGAAATGAATTTTTGAGTACCAACCTGTCATGGTTTTGAAGATGAATTTTATTTGGATGAAACAATGTGTACAGTTCTGTCAAGTAATTTAGAATGAATGCTTGCGAGCTTTGTGTGAGCTTTCAAAGCAAAAATGAAAGCGTCCTAGTTGCCACCCAGGCATTACTGTTAAAACTAATACACTGCTATTCCTCCAAGCAAAGGCAGGATACGTGGGTACAAGGTTTTTGGTATACCCTTAAGGTCACTATGAAATACTAGACCAATTGAATTAAATGGCAAACTGCCCACTGACTTTAAATGGAGCCAGGATTTTGCCCTTTAACTCTACAAGCCCTAAGGGCCAGCAGATTTCATTCTTTAACATACCGAACACGGCAGTGTTTCAAAGGTAGGTTGAACTGTTGTGAAGTTTGACCCAAACTGTGCAAAATGCAGAGGGCAACACAGGGACCTTGAACTGCCCTTGGAAGTACAAGGGCAACAGGTAAATGGCTGCTGTCCTCTTGGATGCAGTAGAAGGTGGTGACCATTTTGAAATGTTGCTTTCTGTGTCCTTTTCTATAGGAAAACATTCTTTTCATGTGTTATTGATTGCAAATGAACATTCTTCATTTAAAAGTGGGTAGGAGAGAGACTAACTGATGTACCACTGCTTCACAGTGTTCCTGTGTAGGGTAAAACAGGTTGGATTTTTCTTATGACTCTCCCAGCAATAAGACTAAACATTTAAAAGTGATAAGTTCTTTTTTTTTTTACATATTTAATTGTAACTTCTGGTATTCCTTATTTAGCATTCTGTGGTAAATTTTCAATAATGTTTATGGTTGTTTAATGTGGTGTCCTTTTTTTAAAGAAGGATCTGTTAAGACAGAATGTTTGTCAATAAATTAAGGACTGAAACACTAGAATGATTTACCATCCCAGAAATCTTGTCTTGCAAGATAAAACTTTAAAGAAAAACATTTATTTCAATCAGGTAAGCATACCTTTAGGATATTCAAATTCACTTGTTTTACAAGACCAAGTGTTATGCTTATTTGAAATGGTGTAAGTACGGTATATTATTATTACAGAGCAAAATCTGTGCCTCGACGTTTTCTGCCACATTTGTCTGGGCAGAAGAATTAAGTAGCCTTGTAACACTTTTTTTTTTTTACTCTAATTCAGTCTTTGAAGTTATGATAGTCTATTTCAATTTGGTTTTCTCAACTTGTATAGAAATGCTGCTGTGAATGAAGATTCTCTTAGCTGTTTGCCCCCTTAAGATTAGCGTAATTTTGGACATCACAAAACCTCAAAATAGGTGGGCTGATAGTCTGGACATCTGTAGATATTAAAACTCTTCCTGTCTGTTTAGGCATTTTTTCCTCTCCTGCTGTGTAGTCATCCTTCATTTTATTTTAATTTGGCTGATGAATGCAACCATATATTAATGAACTGGAGGAGGGAAGTTAAGGAAATGTTTTTATTATGTCCTCCTGAATTTCTGTCTCTTCAGTGGAAGAGGTTTATATCAATGACAGGTCCCATTTATTCCTAAATGATAGTAAAACACTGCTGTTAATCTTAAGGCTGTTGTAAAGCACCGTGCTACACATGCTCTCAGTCTTGTCTTCTCAAAGTGCAAGTTGGCAGAGTTGCTTGCTTCTGTCTTTGCAACTGCTTCTCTGTGGTGGTATAGTAATGCCATGCTGATGAACGTTATGTACGTACATTATGATGAACGAGTATGTTAGGGATATCTCAGGTAAATCTGGTTTTGCCATAGCTTTTCCTTACTTACCTGAGGGCCATTGTTAGAAGTGCTTTGAGTAGCTCTGTTAAAGAACACAGGTATTCTGCTGAAAATACTTGTATGTGTGGGTAAGAAGGGTAATGGTACAGACTTTGCCCTGAAGTGTGTGCAAAATACTACATCCATGCTCTTTATTTTCATAGCATTCCTTCCCTCTGTGTACACATCATTAGACTTTCTGTTTTATCACGTCTTGAGATCTGATCCTATGTTGCTATTATTAGTTACCATGTAATTTCCCCACGCTATTTAGTAAGCTGCTATGCTTCTTACCATAATATTTTCTGAAAAGCCAGTATCCCAAGTAAATTACATATTTTAATGTGTTGTGGGGTTTAGTGTTCAAGGGCTTTGGGAAGAAGTGTGCTAAAGCTTCTATCTGAGAATCTGCATCCCCAGTTTTAGAGACAGCTTTCAGAATTGCTTTTTTTTTTTTCTGTAGGTGGGTTTTTTGCCTTTTTTCTTCTGGTCATAAGATGCCAGATACATGACTAAGACTAAACAGAAAATAGATTAATACATAAATGATTTTGAGGTCTGAATGCTTTATGAAACCTTTGAATCAGTTGGAATTGAGAGTGAATTCTGGGCAAGTGCCATAGTCTTCTGAAAATGCCAGCATGGATTTACATTCTTTATGTCCGAAGAGACAGCAAGCTGGAACTGGACTATATTAGAGCACTCTTATACATGACAGAGGAATTTTGTTGCTAAAATTTCGAGCTGTTGTGTAGTAATGTACATTTTTGCATAGGAATCTGTTTGCAGAATTTGTGCTGCTTCTGGGTTGGTAGTTATGGGAAACATTCTAGTGATGCAGCTCTCCAGGAGAACTCTTTCAGTGGCTAAGACTTGCAGACAGAATTTCAGATTGAGAAAATACATATGTTAGTGCAATGAAGTGCAACATATCCAGATGGGAAGAGAAGGAGGAAGAAATTAAACTCTCCTGAAAAATCAGAATAATGAGATATGCTTTTCTTTCCTGAGGCATTAGAACTGAATGATGGAGAAGACTGAAAGTACTTAAAGAAGATAATGGGGCATAAGCCATCATGAAGAACATTATCAGTTGTAGCTTCTCTTTTGTTCCAACTATAAATTTCAAAATGGCTGATGTGGCTAGGAGGGTTTTGTCATCCTTTGAGGAACATTTTCAAGAGCAACTAATTATTTTTTTCACGTGATATGGTGGGCCTGTGTGCAGTTCTCTTATCTCATTTTCCTAACTATCCATATTTCAATGTATTTTGGACCAGGTTTCCATACCTCATACTTAGAGATCATTAGTACGCATATAACTTGAACCATTTGGATGTTGGTTTCCAGTTCTCTTTTAGAAACATATATACAATAATAAAAATCTGCTCCTTATAAATCCTATCTAACTTAACAAGCCATTTTTTATTTTTCCACATACCTGCTTTACAAAGTTGGTATCTTAGGAGTATACTTAACTGAAACAGTTTTAGAGCCATTCATTCTGCTTGGTTTTGCACATAAGGTAGTCTAGTTGCTGTTGCTAGCAGTTAAGTAGCAGCAGGAGAGCTTGGGATCAGCATTTGGAGACGTTTTTTCACACTTCTAGGATTTAACTACACTGTGATATTAAATAGTTTTGTTTTCTAACTTCTTGTCCGTATCTTATAATCTGTTAGTCTAAGGGGATAGTCTAGTTGCATCTAAATTCTGATTCCTATTTGCAAATAATTCATGAAAGAAAGCAGCTTAATTTTTATCAGTGAGCTGGGCATATGAGTGCTTCCTCTGGAACAGGATATAATGGATTCAGTTGCAGCACTTTTTTTATTCCAGCTGTGATAAGTAAGACAATTGCTTTATGAGAAATGGTTATTAGCTTCTAAAGTGAAGGGTATTTAGAGCTATGTTTTAGCTGATGCATGGGACAACTCAAAACAAAGATAGGAAAACATTTGTAAGCTGCCCCTGGATGGTGCAATCAGAGAACATAGTGATCAGTGCATGAATGTCATAAAATATTGGAGAAGTAAAATGTGTGCTGTTTGCTTCCGGGTAATGATGCTCAGGTTGCAGCCAGGAAATGAAGGATTGTAGTCCTTTTTAATTTACTTCTTCTTTGGTTTAAGAGAATTTAAGTTCCTGTGGTTTTGATTTGTTGTCTGCAAAACTGGGACTGTTTTCAGGTACCTGTATCTCTGTAGTGTGAAGTTTAAAGGTTCTGCAGTGTTTGTGCATGTGTGGCTGTGGCAGGGGAGGTCATTGCTGTTCTAATTTCACAATATCCTGGCAAAACCAGAACTGTTACTGTAAGAAAATATCTCCCAGAAGTTCTATCACCTACAGGTCAGGGTAGTCTGAGTAACTACACCAAAACCAGAACTCACCACTTTGTATCTCTGCACTACTAGCTATGCATTTCCTGCCACTGAATTCTGGAAGAAGTGAAGAGTTAAACTTTTAGTGTTTTATGAAGGGACTTCAGAATTTTTGAGAATGTACTACTCTAATGTGCAGATTTCCTAGACTCTTAGGAGCAGGATCTAGGGAGCCTAAAAGTGGAAGCAAGAGATTGAAGTTCAGTCACTAGTTTGCTCTTAGCTGTAGGATGAGTATAACGGGAAAAATACCATGTGTATTCTTGTATACAGCAGCTATTTGGTATATCTTTTCGGGTTGCCTAATACCCCCCAAAACCAAATCTAAACCTGTATAGAAGGTTGTGTTCAATTACTGTTAAATTTAAAAAAAAAATTGAATTGCTTTGGATTTTACTTTTCATCCTCAAAACTTTCAACTCTGTTTGCAAGCCCCTGACTGAAATGATCTATATCCTAAAGAAGAGTGAACTGGAGTCAATTCAGCTTTTTTTCATTGCTAATGACAGTGAGGCACAAATTGTAGAACTTGATATAACTGGATCCTATGTCTTTCGTGATGGACAAAGTCGTATACATGTTATTTTAGACTAGTAGCGTATTCTAATGATGTCTAGTCCTAGTTATATTTAAACTGCAAAACACTCAAATTTATCTTTCGTATTCAAAATGCTAACAGGAATGAAAATAGAACTCAAAGACTGAAGTCTGTTAAGCAGGTCACCTCAAATGAATTACTTATGTACATGTAAATGTTTAGAAAGGAATACTGAAGCACTACACTAAATTCCTGATTCAGCTAAAACCTCTCAATATTTACATCTATTTTAAAACAGAAAAGAATCTTGTTGAATGTAGATTTTTAAACCTGTATCAAACTGTGCGTGTTCCAACTGTGGCGTATGAACTTGAGAGCTCTGCTATGGTAGAAAACTAGCAAGCTGAGATTTGATAAGCTTCCACATCATCTCTGAACTGGGATCTCTTTCTGTTATGACATCATGCCAACCTCCTTTCAGAATTGCAGCCAGCCCTGATCTGCTGAAAGCATTATATCCTTGCCTGTGTGAGTCAGAAAGCAAATCTTCTGCCTGCTACTGAAATGTACCTGAAGACAGAGCAGTCTGAATATTGCAATAAAAACACCCTTGCATAACTTTTTTTAACCTGCACACCGAATGCTTTTTTTAAAAAAAATATTCTTAGGATGTGAGCTGACGAGGGTTTGTTTTGTTTTAAATAAGCTAAGCTAACAAATTTAAGATGAAATTGTTCTGGTTTTCTGATGAAAGAGCATTCCAGGCAGCACAGAATCACCACTGCTATAACTTTTTAGTCTGCATTTTCCTTTTCACATTCTTGACTGCCTGGTTTTTCAAGAGTAAAAAAATAGACTGTTTTTCTGAAACTTTTCCTCTAATAGTGCTTCATATTTTGTCTTTCTTGAACTTTTCTTAGTTTTTACAATTATATGAGAAGCTAATTATTTTTCTTGTTCTAAGTGTACTGAGCTGTCTACCATAGTTACTGAAAAGTCCTACTCTCCTGCTAGATTCTCATTTTAATTAAGATGACTGAATCCTGCAAACACTTAAGCATCTGCTCAGTATTGAAGTGGTTTATCAACAAACTTTGATAGGTCTTTGCTCCGGTTGAGTAAACTTAGAAGTGTGTATTTGCAGGATTGCCTTTGGATGCAGGAATTACCTTTGAACCTCAGGTGGTACACACCAAATCTTTGTGTGACTGAGACCTGCATCCTCAGTTAGACCATGCTCTGAGATGAGTTTGCAGGCTGGGAATGGCATTAGCTGTCCGTATATCCTTCTTTTGCATCAGAGGGTAGAAGCTGCTTGGGCCGGAGCTAGTGATGATGCCTTGCCAGGCATAGCTGTCTTCCTCATCTCACCAGGATTTGGATTAACTCTGCTCCTTGCATCAGCCATGGGCTGTAGACCTCACTACAAGACTTAGACTTGAACTTTCTTGCCAAGCTTTGTCTATTCCAGAAGGTAAAGCTTGGCAATAGGTGATGTAAAGTGTCTCAGTTGTCATCGGAGCAACTTCTGCCTTCTGTGAAGAAAAGTTCAAAGCTTGATGGCTTAATCTAGGTTTAGAACAACAACTGTCTTTTGGTGTTCTAAAAATACAAATTTCATACAGAAATAAACATCCAATAATGAAAAATTTTTAATATATTTAAAAATTCTGGATTCTTGTAGTATAAGTAATAATTTGCCAAAGCAGACACACATTGAATAAGCCTATCTCATCATTTGGTTGATCCATCTGGTACCTCATTTCTTAACTCCCAGTCCTGCAAAGTGCAGCTAAAAATTCTGTTGAACTTCTGGCTGTAATTAATGTAGTGGCGCATCAGCCTGTGGTTTTAATGGAGTAAGCCTTGATTCTGGATTACTCTTCATGTTGTAAAGTAGGAGTGTGCTTCTGCAAATGGTGGGAGGCAAACGTAAGTGCTGTAAAATCAGAGATGGTTTTAGTTCCCTTCTTGATATACCAGTTTAGAGTGCTCTGTTCCCCCTACCTTACAAACTTTAGCAGAACCAAACCTGAGGCAGTACCATTGCTTTTTGGACTAAATATTTTTACTATTAGAATTCATAAAGATGTCTGGTTTTAAAATGGTAGTCCTTACGAGTTTTTAAATTATTTAATCTTAAATTCTCAAATACTTTATTTCTTATTTGATTTCTTTATAATTTCCCAAGCTTGCCTAAAGCTTGTTTTTGTTAAGCTTTAGATCCTTTATAGAAAAAAGGTTTTGCAAGGGAAATGGAGGTCAATCTTTAAAAAGAATGATGCTGTAATCTGCGGTCAGATTGCACATTTGCAATTAATATATTCGTATTTGCAACAGTTAAAAACTTTACCTTTGTAAGCAACTTGTAAGGTTTTTAAGTCAGTAGTAGTAATGCGGTGATTATTTAGAAATCTTCCATTAGAGAATATCTAAGAAAACTTTATGTTCCAAACAAGTTTTATTAATTTGTTGCACTACAAAATTTTATATTATTTTAATGCTTACAAATAATTTAAACACTATTTTTTTTGTAATTTTTTAAAGAAGCCTTTTGAAGGAATTTCCAGACCTTGAATAAAAGTAAGGGTCATGTTTTGAGGCCACAAATCACAACGTCTGTCAGGAATACTGGGAAAACAAGTGTTCTTTGATTTGTGCTTTTCCCTTCTACCTGCTAAGATCTTATTTGAAAAAAAAAAAGTATACTGCAAGAGCAGTCAACTTCTATTTCCATGTACAGGATAATAAATGCATTATTCCTGTTTATGCCATTCTACTTGTTCATAATGATTTCCCCCTTTTTATATTATGCTAATCACTTTAGTGGTGATGATCATATACTGTCAATAGTGATGGTGGTTCTGAAATGTTGCTTGGTTTTGAGAATGAGAGAAATGTTGGTGTTCTCATTAACTTATAAAAATTGTAATTGAGAACTTAATTTTTTAGTGTTGACAAGTTAGTGTGGCTAATTTATTATGCAGCCCTGTCAACTCTTCAACCTCCAATGTGCAAACATTTTGCTTGTGCTATATATGTAATAGGAAAAGTACTAAATACACACTTTAATGCAAATTTTTTTAAGCTTAGTGCAGAGCAGGCTTTTTTAAAAAGGCACAAACTTACTATATCCTAGAGATTTTTCTTACCCATTAATTATTTATGCTTTTACTTTAAATATAACTTGCTGTTATATGTAATGAGTGGTGCTGGAATTGGTTTCAGTTATCAAAGATGTGAATACCACAATAGATGCTTGTGTACTCTGCCTGTCAAGTCCATAAGCGCTGGTACTGAGCAAACTTCTGTTTTCTCACATGTTTCCTGGTTTTCTGTCAGCTTTCAATCTTCCATGGGTCATTCAATAAACACTACCCTGGGTGATTTTTGAGCTGCCATATGTCCATCAAAATGAAATCCATGCGTTTTAGTAGGCAGAGAAAATAAGCTTGCTTTATTTGAGTTTGGCTGTGTCTTCTGCAGGAGAATGTCTTTCATTTTGTTTCATTCCTAGCTTATTTTTGCCTTTAGCTATGCAGTGGAAGAGGCTGGAGATGCCAGGGGTGGAGGGGCTGATGAAAACAGAGGAGGAGCTAAATAGAAAAGATGGAGAGAACTGAACAGTGGAAGTTGAAAGTGTTCTTTAAGCATATTTAGTTGGAACTGATCTGCCTTTTTTAAAGGGGGAGGGGGCGTGTGTCAGAAGGGTTGAGGAAAGTCAAATTACCTAAAAGCTTTTTCCAGCAAGTATATCAGGAGGTGGTGTCACATTAAAAAAAAAAAAACAAAAAAAAACCCCAAAAACAAAAAACCAAAAAAAAACCAAAACAACAAAACACCTCTTGATTTTATCATGACTAATTCTGTTGGTGTGGGATTAAGAAACTGCTGAATGTTTAGCATATACTTTTTTTTTTCTAACTGTGGAATCATAGATTTGTTTGGGTTGGAAGGGACCTTAAAAATCATCTAGTTCCAACCCCCCTACCATTGGCAGGGAGAACCTCTCATATCGACTCAGGGACACCCTCCACTAGACCAGGTTGCTCAAAGCCTCATCCAGCCTGGCCTTGAACACCTCCAGGGATGGGGCATCCACAGCTTCTCTGGGCAACCTGTGCCAGTGTCTCACCACCCTCACAGTAAAACATTTCTTCCCCATATCTATTCTAAATCTACCCTCTTTCAGCTTAAAACCGTTACCCCTTGTCCTGTCACTACCCTCCCTGACCAAGAGTGCCTCCCCATCTCTCCTGTAGCCCCCTTTAAGTACTGGAAGGCTGCTATAAGGTCTCCCTGGAGCCTTCTATTCTCCAGGCTGAACAACCCCAACTCTCTCAGCCTGTCTTCGTATGAGAAGTGCTCCAGCCCTTTGACCATCTTAGGAAGGGAACAGATATGTTATTGTATTAAATACATTCTCGGTGCATTGCTGATACAAGTTACCTGGTGTAGCAGTTGCTAAATCTGTTTGTATACTGACTTTGAAAAAACCAGTGAGCGTGAGAACTTGCTTATATTAGAAATCTAGGATACAATAAAATATGTATCAACTGTACAAATATTTTCTTTCTCGAAAATACCCTCAAATGAATTTGCACTTTTTTTGGTCGTTTTGAAAAAAATATTCTAAGTAGCACATCCCTCATGAGAGAGGAGTGAGAGGAACCCCAACATGTCTTCAGTGGATCTGGAAGAAGTCTGTGTATTTATATAGGTTCTTAAGAAGCTCCTCACATCTCTTTGGGGGCTCCCTTTGTTCTGAGTGAGGCCAGCGGGAGCTTTAAGCTCAGGAGCTGCTCTTCCTCACCCATTTGCTGCAGGGGGATGGATGGTCATTGACTTCAGACTGAACACAATTCCCACATACAACCAGGCTTCATGGCTTTTGTCTTGTCCCTCTAGAAATGTACTATTTCTTCTCTCTGTCCGTGTAATCTTTTTTTTTCTCTTATCTTTTGGCACTTTTCAGGAAAATCTCAAACTGAGTTTGTTGCCTTCCAGCTGTGGGGTGTATCTTTGGAATCTCCACCTTTTATGGTCCTTGCTTTATATTCCTATGGTATTGCAGGGTATCGTCTATATTTGTAGAGCTTTAACAGCCACAAAATACGGTTTTGGACTGAAATTTTAATGTTGGCTTTCCACCTAGCAGTTTGGGCAATCACCTTTGTTACTTATTGGAAAAAAGAAAATGTCCCACTGAAATCTCCAGGAGTTATGTAGTTGATTATAATTGCAATTCATATTGCTGGCCGTTGGTCACATAACAATATGCATTGGGGAAACTGGAACTTGCTCTGGAAAGAGGAAGATGGTTTTTGGATATATGTCATTTGCTGCTTGCTTGCTCATGTCAAGGAAGTTAGCTTTAGAAATATGACATGTTAGCAATGGGTTGGAATTTGTGTAACAAGCATAGCTTCTGTTAGGACACAAGCACAAGTAAATATAAGATGAATTCCAGCAACTTGCAAGTAACTTGAAGCATTTACAGGATCAAGTGTGCATTTTTGTTTTCTCTTTTTAATGTCACAGCTGACAGACGTTGTTTTCGTTTTATCATTTTCTTTGAAAATATAAATCCATTTATCTCTCTGGGGATATTTCAGTAATAGTAATACGCTGTTAAAATAAACAGAATTTGGATTTTTGAAAACAAGAAATGAGTCAGAGTTAAGTACATAGGATAACAATATATCCTATAACAATATAACATTTGGAGAAACCACAAACAATCTTCAAAAGAAATTCTTGAAGTTAGGTCCTTTTATCAAACATCAGAGGGATAAGCATGTTTTCTTAAAATCTAACTGAAAGGGATTTTCCAGAGAACGCCAGAGATTAAAACCCCCTGCCTGAACTTTCCAACATTTCCACCTGACATGTAAGGTGCATTTTTAATTGTTTTCTAATTCTGCGCATGAAAGGGAATTTATCGTTAGACTATTGGTGTTATTTTAGTCTTTCTGTAGCTAAGGGCTTGTCCTGAATGCATTTTGCTTTTGTGGTTTCACAAGCATTTGAAATGCAGCTGGTACAGAATGTTTTTCCCTTTTTTAAATTTTAAAGCACGTTTCCATGATTTGGATCTCTGTAAAATAATATAGTTTTGAACTTTGCTTAGGATATGTTGTCCCACCTAATTTCTCATTCAGTGAATGTCATTCATGCTACACAGTTATACTACTTTTTTAAAGAAAAAGTATTTTTTCACGAGGCGTGTTGGCTAGACTCACATGCCAGTATTAGAATTCATGGATACAGAAGTTAGTAGTAGGTACCAACAAAATGATGTTTTATGAGCTGTTAGAAGGGTTTCAGGACTTGCTTAAATACAGAAGAAATTAAATTGCATTTACTTCATTGAAAGTTGACTTTTGGATTCAAAGGAAAAGTGTGGTATAACTTGATCAAAACCCCAAACAGACTGTGTGACGTGCAGCTCAGTGTTACTTAGGGTGAATGTCAATCTTGTTATAATACTGTCATGCTAAGTGTGGGTCAAGAACCTGCAGGTTGCTGCCCAGACTCTTCCCCACTGCTTTGTGACCAGCATCATTAGATCATGTCTGCACGATGTTTGTAGGCTCTACGGGGTATGAATAATTCTGGTGCAACTCTCTTGGAAGGGACCTTGCTTGGCTCGTGGGCATTGTAAAGTAGTAATGATGCCTGGTCTGGTTGTGCTGATGTCTGCTAGTGTTTGTAAACATAAATAATAGGCATTTAAGAATTGTTGTGTGTAGCAGTAGGATTTTCATCTGCTTGAATTTGTCTTTCAGAGAGACATGCAATCATACCGTATTTTCTGAAATTGGGATTTTTGTAGGGGACCAGGAAAAACTTGCCAAATGCATTATAGTTCTGTGTATTGTTTTAGTATTTGGGTTTTTTTTTCTTTTAGGTTGCCAAAGGTAAAGAGCTTAGAGTTGTGATTTACTTCCATGTAAAAGCTGATGATTAGGGTCGCTCAGGTCTAGCACTAATAATCTAGTGTTTAGGGTGTTTGGTCAGGCAAAGTTAGTCAGTTTACCCGTCCACCATCTATGCTCATGCAGATTAAGTACAGCCTCTGGGCTTCATGTGAACAGTGGTTCTTTGACTTGATAAATTTGTCTTGCTGGTGACAAATGTCTGTGCTGGTGTACTGCTAGAAATAACTGAGCTGAGAAGCTATTTAAAATACTGCCTTCCTTTGCCGTACATCAACAGATTTTTTTGAAACTGAAAAATGGCTTTCAGTTACAGTTACAGTAGCACCTTCTTGAGGAACAGATAGTTTTTCAGTAATGTTGATTATTTCCAGGGAGTGTTTGTAGCTCCTGAAACTAAGCGAAACAACAATCCTTGCTCTCTGCTTCGTACCATGTAAAAAAAAAAAAAAAGATAGCTGAAGTATTTGGAATATAATAATATGAAAAACTATCATGTGCATAATAGACAGGTGTTCTTAAACACTGTTCTTCAGTGTTAAACATTCTGTGCTGGTTTTAATGAAAGTACATGAAATTAAGTTATACTGGATTCTTTTTAGCAAGGGGTTTGCAGAATGGTGGTTTTAAAATATGCAATATAATAGTATTTTTCTGGTAATTTTAACAAATTTGCCACAGACTAATTTAAGCGGTAATCATGACCAGAAATTAAAACAGCAGCCTTTAGTTCTCTTCCAGGTTCATGAATGTAAGTTACATTTGGAATATCTGGGATTCTCTTTATAAAAATATTGTAAAAATGTAATGTTTGATTTAATTTATTGGTCAACTATTATTATTTTACTGTAACAGTTTCATTTGATCAAGTAATTTAATTTTATGTATCCTGTTCCTTGGCTTGCTTGATAATTCCTTAGAAAACAAATACTAAAATACAGTTACAGAGCTTGATATTTCTAAGGGCAGATTAATTTCTATAGTCCTCCCCACAAAAAACCTCAAACCACTCAGATGTCGAAGTACTTCCTAATGCTGTCCGTGAAGCAAGGTGGCTTTTTTTTTGGAGAGTGACAATAAAAAAAGTTCACGTTTGCACTGGCCATCCTGCAGCTTGTGTCAAGTCCCATGTTTCTGCTGGACTTAGTTTCCATAAATTGGAGGTATCAATCCTTCTTATTGCTTGAAGATCATCATAGAAAATGAAGTCATCTGCTACTATTCCAGCAGTGCACATCTTAATGGTAGTAATTTCTGAGTATCCTCTTGATAAAACCCTAGTGATTTATTTGGGTGGTAACTTCAAGATAATGTTTGAAAATTGCACCAAAGGACGTGCTCCTTTCTTGTTAAGCATAGCTGTCAGGGCACCTTGTGTGCTTGACTAAGAGTAAGGACCTGGTATGAATGGTTCTGCTGGCTGAGGGAGCCAGTTTCTCCTGGTTTTGTAAGGGGAGTTGTAGGGGCAGTTGTGATATTTGTTCCACAGATAAAGACAGTTAATAAGAGTTATTCTAATTAAAAAGAAAAGACAACTCTTAACAGTTTTAGCAGGGACACCCTCATGCATAGGGGTACATTCAGTGTTAGTGTTAATAAAAAAATGTTTTATTTAGAAGAATTTGCAGGGGATCAGCTGATGCAGCAATCTACCATATTGGTGTGTGGAGGGCTTGTTGGAGGCTGTGCAGCATAAAATTCTGTATAAGCATACTTTGAAAGTAGCCTTGCATATTGGGCTTCATTTGTGCAGGTTTTATTCTGATGTGCTTAGTGCAACAGTTGAGGGGGATTCCTGCCTTACGGACCTGTTGCAGCGGGTGAGTGGCATGGAGTATGTGTGCTTCTAGTGTCTGAATAATCTGATACCACCCCGCTGCATATAAATAGTCCACAGAAGCATATAATATCATCTGACCTCTGATATTTGAGAAGATGAGTGAAATTTTTGGAAGACTGGAAAATGTACTGCACTTTAAGCCTTTCTGAAGTGTGACCTGTTAGCGGTAGGAAGTCTTGATAATGATATTGGGATAATAATGTTTTTCATTAACTACTTTTAGAAATGAAATTTGAAACACTTCTCTGTGCTTTTTTTTCAATGTCAAGAGGGATGTGGAAATTTCTTCATCATAGCAAAAGGAAACTGTGATGGTCAGTGGCTGCATCTTGGAGGTAGATTTGCAACTTAACATAATTCACAAGCTGAGTGTATCTTACTTCTGTGAGCTATGGGTAGATTAGGGGTTCTTTTAGCCATCCTGTCTTACTCTTATCCTGTTCTGTCAGATCTGCCCATTCACTTTTTCTTTATCCATACCTTCCCATATGTGCTGTGACGTCCTTTCCAACTGGTATGACTGTTTGTGTTGCAGTAATAAAGAACAACTTGTGCATGTCTTGTTTTGTTTTGTTTTTTAATGGTGACTGTCAATCAGAAATAAAGATCCAAATCATCTTGGAGACACCTGAGAATTTCTCATCTTCCGGGCAAAAAAGAAATACAGTTCACTCTTACAGTTTTTCCAAATTGTGTGTATTCTGTCACACACATTTTTCAAACTATTGGATCCACAACCCTAAATTTTGAGATAAATGCCAACTCCACATTTGAAAGTGAGGATCTGCAAACACTGGCCTGTCTTCCACAAGCAGAGATATTTCAGGATGCTTAGCCTTTGATTGTGATATATCCTTTCCTTGTTTTGGGGGGAGTATAGTTGGCTGAATTGCTATCTAGGTTCACTTTCCTCAGACTGGAAGCAAAGCTTCTGCAGAATCAAGTCTCTTCCAAAGAACTCCTTAGAAAGATCAGGCCAGATCTATGGATTACCTTCTTTGCTACAGCTGGTGCTATAAGGCATTGTGAAGACAATGACAAATGTCTTGGTTTTGAATCACATAACTGCATGTTATTCCTTCTGAAGAATGATCCTCATCTTAAGGAATGAGACTGAAACCTAGGGAAACAGCAGTCTACCCTACTCTCTGCCATAGACTCTACTTCATATGTTAATGTAACTTGTGAAACTACATGATAATCAACTTCCGAATATCTTGGAGTCAGTAGCCTTTCCTAAAAGCAGAAGGAAACATTGTGTACTCTGCATTTTTTTAACTCTTTTTGCTTTCCTCCACCATAATGAAAAAACCTGTTAAATTGGTACCTTTTATCTCATTAAATTTTCAATGTGTGGTTCATTATGGAGAATCTTGCCCAGTATTTGTCAGCTGTGCTTGACAAAGAAGAGAAAATGTGAGTGTTGTTTCTGAACAGTTTTATTCTGGTTCTTGTACTGTGTTATATAAATGCATCCTTATGCAAGCAGGTGAGCTGGAAGCCTCTAGCTCTAGTATGTTACCTAGCTGATGGCAGGAGGAGGAGGGGGGAATATATAGAACATCCTCACTAAGAGAAGCTGCATCGTCCGTAAGTCCGAAAAATAGAAGCATAAAACTTCTTTTCTGGGTGTGGTTTTTGTTTTTATCTCTTTATGCAGAAAATAAGCCATTGTGTTGAAGTAGCAACATATTAGTAAATTGAAGCTGACATTTGATCTGCCAAGTGTACAAGTAAGCTTTGTGGTTGTGAGGCCAAGACTGTGCACAAATGCCAATACTTATGCATTACATGGCTTTTTCTATGTGAATTTTATATAGGAGGAGTAAGATTGGTGAAATTTGCCCTTCCTGTTTGTAAGTAACTTTATTATGTGTTGCATTGTGAAAATTGTTATCTGAAATGGGGGGGCTATGAAATACATTGCCATAAGTTTTGCGATTGTTATTAAGCACTGTGTGATAAACTACCAATATTAGTAGATTGAGATTGATGCTGTTGGCATGTTAAATTTAACTGTGAAATCTTTAAAAGATCTGAATGGCTTAGAAGGTAAAAGAAAGTAGTGAATGAAGTGTTTCGTGTTGGTTCGGATCCAGCTTGATGTCCTAAATGAATGCATCATGAAACCACAACAGATCAACCCAGATTTACATGAGTGACATAAAAGAGCCCTGAAGCTAAGCCAACATAGTGATTGAATTAGCTCCTGCATTTAGAGAGGCTTCTCCCTCCAGGTCAGACTTCTAAGCACTGATGGGCTTGTGTGGGGAACTAGCAGTTATAGATTGAAGTGTGCCTACGTTGTGGAGGAAAAGAAATCTTAGAGCTTCAGAACTTTTATCTTTTGACAAGTGTGACTGATTTTTCTTTTAGAGGGGGGGAAAAAAGGGGGAAACACTATGAACAATAATGGAAAAAGTAGAAGAATTTCCATTAGTGGTGCTTCAGTCAAGGACCTGCCAATCTTCCCAGAAATATCTGTTCAAAATCTGAAACATTTTGTTGCTGCGGGAGTGATATGTACCTTATGTATTGCCCACCCTCATACAATACCTGGTTTGTTCTTTTAGTAAATGGCTGTACTGTAGTGTGATGCTCATACATAGGACAATTTTGCAAACATTTGTATGTGCAGGTGCAAAAGTACCAACATTTGCAGTCTTTGCTGTAAATACTTTATTTCTAAAATATTGTCTTATTTTTTAATAAACTCTGATTATAGGCAAATAAATATCAGATTAAAATAAAGACATAGTGAATTAATAGAAGCAGTACTCCTTTTGCATAGTTATTATATGTTTAATATAGTTTTGTTTTTACAGGATGCTGGGAAATAGTTATTAAACAAAAAAAATAAAGTAATGTGAAGAAAGTCTTGTTCGAGGGATTTGTATCGTGACTAAGATGTTGCAAAGTGATACTGGAGACCTTTTAAAAATATGTTCTGCAATTTATGTTTTTATCTGGTACCCTCACATAAGATATTGATAAGTTCCAGCAACTATTTTATTAATGTTAGTATTGTTTGCAGTTCTTATTTATGTACACTTTGATATTTCAGTAACCTGATATCTCCATTTTTGTTTCTCAGCATGATGTATCACAGACGTTGCTCAAAGCAACTCTGGACAGTGTGGTTGAAGAGTGTGTCAGCTTTGTAGGAGTTGATATTAACATCTGCTCAGAAATACTATTAAGGTGAGTCAAACGTTTTCCTATTCCAGTAATTACATGGCTCTGGATCACAGAGTCTCTGTTTAGTCTGCCATCTGACTCAAGCTCAGCTGGAGCAAATGGCTCTTGTGTTAAACTTCCAATTACATGAAAATGACACATTAAGACAGTATTTCACTGAATCATGAAGAGTCAGATTTTAAGGGTATGTGTGATTCTCCAGGGTAAAATTATTCTTTGGAGAAAAACAGATATTTAAAAAATTTTGAACCAACACTGCAATTTTAGAATGACTTCATATAGTTAATTTGTATTTTTACACTGAGAAAGAGATTTTTAAATGTACTTTCTGTATCTTAGAAGGTATTTTTATAGGTACTATTAAGTGGAACAGGTTGTAAAAGTTGGGTGAGGAAAAGAGAAAAGGAGAGACTTAAGGGGAAACTGCTGAAAAATTTATCCCTCTTTATTGATTTTTTTTAAGCAATTATGTCATATTTTCTTGGAAAATGTTCTGGATTTTATTTCTTTTGGTTAGAAATTAGAAGCTCACTCTGTGTCTTGAGTGTGTAGAATTCAGAATTTTTTAGCTCAACAGCCTCTGAGAAGAGCGGCGGTGTTGTAGTCATCCTCTGTAGTATGAGGGCGAGAAAAAGAATGTCCATAATCTAGGTAGTGGCAATTATTAGGTATCAAAGTTAGGAAAAATGTGTTCTTGCTAGCTCTCTTTAATCTTTTTAGCCCCTTATTTTCATTCTTGAAAGCATCTTTCCATACTTTGAAGAGGCTCTCTGTCTATTCTTTTTGGTTTTCCACTTTGTCTTCAATACTCTTTTTCTGTGTGTGTATCTAATTCTTAGCCTGACTCTTGATTTACCTTCTGTCTTTTAGTAAGAAAGAAATTAGTACCTATTGGTAAATGAGGCTGACCAGCTTTCATTTGTGAATAAAACCCTGCCTGAGCAAGTGTAGTGGGTGAGCACTGTCAGCCTTTGTCAGGGTGCCGCTGTATTGTGCGGTTCAG
>NW_010105315.1:166710-214729 GCF_000699245.1 Pterocles gutturalis | reverse complement strand
AGGTGCTGCTGTGTCCCCACAGTACTGTAAACATGGAGTAACACTGTCCAGTCGTGGTTACAGGTGGTAACTGTTGGCTAAGTACTTTGTTTGCTCTAATTAGCCTGGCTTATCATATGTATGTGCTGCACTAAGTTCTGTATCTAACTTGATCCTCAGCAATTCCATTTTGCTGTTCTGTGTAGCAAATCTAAGTTTCCGGCAGATGTGTAGTGTATGAAATTGTCACCCTAGACAGAATATTCCATAAGCAGGGCTTTCTGCTCGTGCTTTCTGATGCATCAAATACACTTGTTGACACATATTACACATGGAAGCAGTGACAATGCTACAGTGCTTGCACTACTGCTGAGCGTTGTACTTGAATGACTTGAGACCAATCAGTGGAAAATTCTGTGAACTCAGTGTCATGTTCCCTTGTCAGTGTAAATAAGCTGGATTTCATAATGTTTCTAAGAAATTTTTGAAGATATTTCCATTCCTAATGATTAATATTTTGTCTATGGTTAAAGGTGTGTCTCTCCAATTTAGTTCTGAGGTTTCACCAATTTCGGATTATTTTTTTAACTTTTGCTTGGGGATGAGGATAATGGAAAGATTTTAATTTTTTTTTACCCTGATTTTGGCTAGTCTTGCCAGGTTTGCTGGTGGTGTTTTTCTAGAATCAGCCTGTGCCATGCCACAAACAGGTCTCGGCTGCTGTTGACTTAAAGCAATGGCATCTGATACATAGAGCCAGATGGGTGACATTTCCTTCTCTAGTGCCAGGAGTAACTGCCCACCACAGCTCTCTTCCCTCTTTCTGTGATTAACATACTCCATACACAGAAAGCTGTACTCACATGTACATACAGAAAATGTGCAGCAAAACCACTGCTTCCTGAAGGCACTTGGCTAACTGCAGTTGCACTTCACAGGTGAGTTCTTTGCCAGATCCGAGCTGCCCTTGGACCAACTCATGCAGCCTGTTCCCAGCTCTCTTTTATCTCAAGAGCAGTTGAGAGAAAAGGAACAAGCTGTGTGGATCTGTTAAATCGTGTGAGGAAGGCAAGCTGCTCCAGCCACTCTCCTGGATAGCAGACGTCAGCCCTTCATGTTGGGGAAGGGTGTTGAGGTACCTTTGGAAGAGAACAGCTGAGAGGGGTCTGTTCTCACAGGAACAATTTATCTGTCCTGAACCCTCCTCCCACGTTGTTTCCTGAAGAGGGCAGCTGGGGAAGGCCATAAGACATGACAAATTGAATTGGCATTACAGAAATAGCCAACAGATCATAAATCACATATCCCTAGCTTACTGGTTAGGTATGTGCAGAACCGTATTGCTGTACCAAGTTTTGGTGCCTTGAGTGGATTCTTTCCACAGAATTAAGGGATCCTTTTCCAGATTATGCCTTTGGTCTGGGAGTCTATTCGCAAATTTCTTAGCTGTTTTTAAGTTTTGTAAACCAGATTTTCTACAGTAATGCGTAACCTGATAATGGATAGGACTTGTGTTAATGACTGTTCAATGGTAGTAAATGTATTCTGTAAACTTTTCTCTTAGACACATTGCGGGACTGAACGCTAACAGGGCTAGAAATATAATTGAATGGCGAGAGAAGAATGGACCGTTTATAAACCGAGAACAGCTCAAGGAAGTTAAAGGTCTGGGTCCCAAATCCTTCCAACAGTGCGCTGGCTTCATCAGATTCAATCAAGAATATATAAAGACCTTCTGCAGGTAGTAGAGATGTTGGCTATCTTGACTAAATTATCCAAAATATAATGAGAATAATTCTTCCCTTTCTGTTTTGTATTCAGGCTTGAGATTTGAGGAATGCTAGGCCTTTTCCTTCTGACAGACAATCTCTTAATAAATAAACGTTGTAAGTCAGTAGTTGAACTTAGGTCTTCTGCTGAATAATCATGGTTTACTAGCATAGTAAACCATGTACTCTAAGTCAGGGTTTCTGTAAGTATGTAAGGTTAATTACAAATTCTGCCACTGAATCAGTAGAAGTTTGGCATATGGCAGTGTGGTGATCTGAGATATTAAAACCTTACGGTTTTGTGTTTCAGGCATAATTTAGCAATTTGTAAATTCATTTTAATGTAGTAAAGAACATAATGGTAGTAAACTAAAGTGGATTTTTGGAGAGTTTCAATTCTATTCCCTGGAGAGAGAAAGTTGAATAAACAGCCTGGACCAAGCTCTGTATTTCACTCCTGTGCCCAGAAAGCATGATGTGACCGTCTTGTATCTCAAATATGTAAGAAGACCTTTCACAAATCCAGTTTGTCAACAAGGGGTCATCCTTCTCCCTGTCATCTCATTCCTTGCTTTTGTACCAAGCCTTTCCCTCTGGTAACCCTTCACTGTGCCTTCTCTTCACCTGACATTCTTCATCTTCACAACTGGAAGTGCACTTTCCGGGGCAACGTCTCTTCTCCTATCTTTCTCATTTCTCCTTCCGACATAAACAACTAAGAAAAAAGGGCACAGTGGTAGCACCATCCACAACTTTTTGCCACTGACTCTTCTCAAAAAATATTTTCCTGGGAAGCACATGCTATTTTTCAGCCAACCCAATGCTCAGAAGCTATACTGTGTTCCTAGTTGCTGCTGGCCAAACAGCACACATGTAACTTCCAGGCAGGAGGTAGGCACATTAGGACTGGCTCACTGCCCAGGTGGAAGGTATACAGATTGGTTGCCCATCTGGCAGGGAGGCACATGCTGCAGGCCAAATGGTGTGCACCATAAGCACCAGAAGACCAAATAAATTGCTTTCAGGGCTGTAGGTGATCGATAGGTTTTATGTTGTACGGACCTGTTGTAGTGAATGCTGCAATACATCATAAGAAGAAAAAAAAATTATTTTTTTTTAATTCACTGGTGAAATGTTTAAGAACATTGTAATTTTTTTTTCCTTGCTGGAGCACGCTTCTGATGTTAGTCAGGTTCTGTAAAACTTGAGAACACTGTATAACCTGAGAAATCTGCTATAGCTTTGGAGTTTGAGGCCAAAATAAAGCTCTAACACCATCATCTCCACAACATATTTTGTGGGCCCAGGTGGCATATTCAAATATTTTTGAAATGGACTGAGAAAGTTTCATTTGTTCTCTGTAATCATATTGGTGGCTACAGAGTGCTGTGTGAATTAGTTTTTGTGCTTTGTACTTGGAAGTTAACAGATAGTGGTTAATTTAAAAAAAAAAAAATTTAAAAAAAAATTTTAATTTAAAAAGAGAAGGTTGTCTGCTTTTCTGCCAGTGGTCCATGCATTGGTAGAGCCTGAAGTGCAAATGCCAGTTCTGGGTCCTTCAGTGCATTCTTGTTTGTTCTGCAGAAGCAGGAACCCCTTGTCATTTAAGAAATAAAAACAAACAAAAGAAAGGAGCCTTTGCCACTTGATGCCTTTGATGTATCCTGAGAATTTTTTTACTTGGGGGAAAACTTTAAGGGAAAAGAAGTCTGACCTTGTAAATATGCTACACATATGAAGACTGAGCACTTTCTCTTCTGTCTTCTGTAAATGTGCACAATGTGGGTGATCTGTGCCTGGATCTCCTTGAGACTTTGGAGCCTTTTCATTATCCAGCCAATTAAAGACAAAAAAAAAAAAAAAAAGCCCAATCCAAATGCTAACTGGAGCTAACTGATTAGGAGTCAGTAATTCACTAAGTTTTAAGGAAAGCTGTATTAACATACTTCTGCAAAAATGGTTTATAAATTCTGAAATAGTGGTAGATTTCACCTTTAGCTTTTTTCTGTTCTAAGCAAATTTTGATCTGAGTTCTTTTGATTTGAATTTTTTTCATATTTTGACCTGGCCCATGTTTGAACAGAATTCTTCAGAAATGTAAGTATGGGAAGTCATTCAATGTGGTTTAAGGAGTTCTGATGTTTAAGCGTTCACATACTTTCCTCCTCCTGCTTGAGATGCAATTTGCTGTAAAGATAATATGAATAGGAAGTTTTGTTTGGAAATTTTTCAAATTTAAAATGATGCAGACTATTAACCGAAAGTTAAGCATGGAAGTATCCTCCCAAGATCTTTATCAAGTAGGTAAGTGCAGTTGACCCCGTTTTAGAGACAGAAGATGCTATCCAAATTGAAAACAATACAATAGGTTGTGTAGTGTTTTCTTTATGACCTTGTCATAATGAAGAAATTTTGATGAAGCACAGAATCCCTTCCTAAGGCTTGTTTCTGTTTTAAATTAGTATATGCATACATTGATATGTTTTTATGCTATAATTTTGCTAAGATTCACCCACAATGACCTTTTAGGGGTTTTGTACTTTTGTTTTGTAAAGAATTAACATTATATAGAGGCCTGTTTTTCATGTGTGGCGCTGGGCTAGGATCTTGTTTGTTAAGAATGACATGTGCATTTTTGATTTCTGACCATAGTAAGAAAACTGACCTTGGAAGTCATGCACTTTTGACTAAAGCAGGTGCACAGGGTAAAAAGAAGAGCAAGCCAACACCATGTACCTCACGACAGCCCAATCCTTTGGACCAAACTTGTATTCATCCAGAGTCCTACAACATTGCGATGAGGTAAGCTGTGGGAAAGCTTTTTTACCATTGATGCTGTCAATTTTTAAAATGAAAGCACTCATTTTTCTGACAATCCTGCTCAGCCTTTTGAGACAGGAATATTAATTTTATGCTTTCTCCCCCTTCTTCAAGAAGATATGCTTAAGAAGTTCTTTAGAAGTGAAGGGTTTCAACTGGTGTGTTTTTCTTATGTGCATGCAAGTTTTTAGTTTTATTCTTTGGGTTTTTTTTGTTTTCACATTGTCTTTCAGTGAGAAAATCAGTGAACTTTTCAAAACTTTGCCACACTTTCCTCCTATACCCTGTTGTCTTCATATAACCATTTTGTGCCTCACTGAGGCCACTTTTCTCAATTTCCTTCTGTTTGCCAACTCTTTTTATGCCACACATCACTTTCATTTTGGACTTTGTGTACAAAAGTTTAGAGATAAATAATTTGTTCCAGAAATGTCTAAAACTGGGTTTTTTTCTTCTACCTTTCCCCCATATATTATGTAAAAGGCTATAACTAAAACAAAATTTTATTTGTTCTTAAAAATAATCTAATTGAAATGCCATGCCCAATTTTCGGTCAGTGGCAGATCAATGCCTCTGCATCATTAAGAAGTGCTTTACATTGTTGCTTATGTTCAGCATGTGCCAAACAAACTTTCTGCGTAGTGAATTTTGACCGCTATAATTTGTTTGTGTGTTTGAGTGTGCACACAAGTGTGTGGACATATGCAAGCATCTGTCATTATTATGAGCCTTTAAAATTAAATTCTGATATTGCGAGGTCTAATAAGATGTTTATATTAAATTCACAAATACATGAACGCCGTGGTGATTTTACTTTGGCTAAAAGCAGAGAATGGTTGCTGTGTAGGTCAGAAAAAAGTAATTAGGAATCCATGTGTGCCTCTGGTTTAGCGGATACTTCAGCTGGTAAATCCTAGTATGAGATGTGATCTTTTCTGTCATCATCCCTGGTTGAAACTGGACTCTGCTTCTCCTCTTGAGAAAACATTATCTCCTACCATAAACTAGCGTGTATTTATTTTTTTTAAGTGACTTGCAGTGAACAGGTTCTTTTCTGGAGTTAATTTCAGCAGTAGCTAGATGCTTTAGGGTTCTTACCTCTGCCAAGAATATTATTCTTGGAGAAACACTGTTGTTCTTCCTGTTTATAACAAAACCATCTTTAAACCTCAGTAAGATATGTTGAATTTATGAATTCATGACGATTAAGTTAGCTATCTAAAAAACTCTTACAGGACCTTGCATTTTTAGGACACCTTCCCTACTGTGTTTGCTCAGTTCTCTCTCTGGTGGAAATAATTGCATATACAACTTCCCGTGCGTAGGTCTATGTGCTTTCCTTCTGCTAGGCATGCAGTGCACTTTTATTTCCATCCTCTCCCTGCCATGGTTCATTCTTCTTGGTGTCTGATCCTAGGACCACCATTCAGTTGCCCGCTAGAGCACATGCTCTTTGTGCAGTGTATAGATAACTTTGGTTTCTCTTTTTCCACTATCATTTCCATTTCCTTTTTATTCTTATGCATCAGCATTTGTTACTAGTTCTCTGCCCTGTGCATAGCTGTGCAAAAAATCAGGCAAGGTCCTGGGCTTAATGATCTTATGTTTGGTAGGTGGCTTTTAGGGTGAGAAATCTTGGTCACCCCTACTGGAGTTTATCCAGAGTGTGTTAATGTAAAAAAAAAAAAAAAAAAAGCAAAAACCACAAAGGTTATTCAAAATTAATGTTGATTTTAAATATGGTACTTCATTCAATTTAAATAACAAGTAGTTAGGATTTGGTTAATAGTCCATTTAGCTTTCCAGCCCTAGTACACTAATAAAATCAGTAAAAGTGTTTACAGTGTTACCAGCTTCACTTTTAAAGACCTATGTGGAAAGATTTCTTCAGGGAGCACAGAGGTGTAGCCAGTTAATCATGGAATACTACAGGAATTTATCTACATATAATACCATCAAAGGTTTGTCAGAAAATAAAGAATTGTGACTTGTTTCCAGAGCAACACACATTACTTCTGTATCTGAAGTGGTGAATGGGATTATTACTGCATAGCATAGCTCATGTATCCACGTACTGCCAAATTCTGGAGACAATTTTACTAGGTAACACAAATCATAGAACTGTGATTTGGAATTGGACTGGGAACCCAGGATTAGCACTATTTAAAAAAAATTAATGAGCACATTTTACATCTCAACTAGAAAATAGTGGTTTGGGTCACAGACTTACATGTGATTCAGAGAGGAGTCTGCCGCCTATTGCACAGCCAGCACTGCTTAGAAGGTACCTTGCAGATTTTAAAATGTGCTCAGGGTCAAACCTGTTGGACTTGGAGAGCTGCAAAGCCGTTGCACAAGTATGACATGACTGCAGACCAGTAGTACTTATCAGGTCATTTCTCTTTGGCTGATGTGGTTACTTTAATGTAAGTTTCCAGCTGTGCCGTTCTCTGTTCTCTTGTTTCTCACCAAACTTTCCTAACCTTCCTAGACTGAATTTTCTGATGAAATATTTAGATCCAAGTGTGTGTTGTAGGTATTGTACCATATAGGGGCCTTTATGTAAAAGAATATCAGTTGATATCAAAACATATTAAACTATAATAACAATATTTGCTAATGGAACACCAAAACTAATAAGCATGACATCTATCTCTGTGACTAGCTGGATCAATCTTTTGTCTTTTCTTCAGGTTTTTTCTCTGTTGTCTTACATCTTAAATTTATGAGTATCTGTACACAGTTTGACCTGTAGAAAGAAAAAGCCTCAAAATGCTCTATGTTCAGCAGTATTATTTTTCTCGCAATCAAAAGACAATTTCCTTGAAAGCTCGTTAAATATGAAGGTGATATCTTTTATGGTATAGAATGTATTAACATGCACTATGTTGAAATCACAAAATGGTGTGGGGAAAGGGGCAAATATCTCTAACATTTTTTCATTGCAAATAGCTGTTTGAAAAAAGAAAATACAGCTCTGCAGCAAACTGACAAAAGCCAAGAAGCATAGTATTAAAAATTGATACTGATGACATAAGGGCTAAATATAAACCAGACATCCTCCCCTCAAGCAACTAATGCTATAATTTAGCAATTATTATATATTTAAAATTACTTTTCAAAAAAAGTATGTGAGCTGTTAAGCTTCTCAGAACTTACGGAAACAGCTTTCCAAACCAATTTGCCTAAATATGAATTAAGAAAAAATTCTACTAGAAATTCAGACTGCACGGAGGATTGAGTCCAAAGCTTATTGGGGCTGTTGACAAGTTTTGCTGCCTTTGATAGGCAGTGGATGAGACTGGGCTGGTAATTCCTTTTTGCTGAGGCTATGTTCATGAGAGAGCTTCTGGGAGCCTGAAGATGCCTCAGGCATCTTAGTGAAATCAACCAATGTCTGAAGGACTTTTTAACGTTAGAACTAAACTAGGTTTAAAACCTAATCAATAATTCTTATAAAAATTGAGACTGTTAGAAGTGGGTTAGAAACAGTATTTGATACATATTTTTAAACAAAGTAAGTTTTAAAGGAGTTCTGTTTCTTTGCTGCTTTCAAAGTATTTCTTTCTTCTTTTTTTGTGCTTATATACAACTTTGTCAGGGACCATGTCACATCACAGGTGGATCTGTGCTGCCAAATGGCAGAACTGTTGTCTTGAAGAAGACGGGCAGGTTTGATTCAAGGTGTCAAAATATGGTATTACGTACCTCTGACCACAGAAATTAAAATAAATGGAATAGATGCTGCATAAATGAGTCATAAAGGCTTCCTTATGCAATGTCTACCGCATCTTGCCATGAGGAAGTAATTTGTGAAGATTTTATTGGATTAAAAGTTTTCATGGGAAGTTACACTTATTTTTAAACAAAATAAGCTGGTGATTTTTGTCCACTGCTTCTATCCAATTTGCCCAAAAGCAGCAGTCCACATTACAGATTTATAACATACAAAATTATCAGTTTTTAAAACAATATTTTGGGGGGATAGAAGTTCACCAAAATTTGAAACCACTATTTTTCTTTTTCTGAACTATTTTATAGCTTGGAAGGTGAATCCATTTAAAAAAAAAAAAAATTGGTTAAAAGAATTTCTCCCAAGTGGTAACTTTGGTTGCCAAGCTTTAGGCTGGAGCAAGTTTTTATGGCTGAATTAGAAACCCCTGAAAAATAGCAGTTTTATAATGGAAACACTGATGTAATCTTTACTACAGTGGCACAAATGTTGCTGGTATGATTGATTTATGGCATTTAAACTTCTTAACTTAAAATCTGTACAACTTCTGTAAAATAATTGGAAAACATCCTGCTGGTGATTTAACACACTCTGCAGATGACCAAAATATTTTTGTTTGTGGTTTCCACACTGTCAAAGCTTGGCTTTGTCACGTGCAGTGATCAAGTTTACGAACACCTCTAAATATTATGAATCAGAATTTCCTAAAAGTTAAATAAAAATAACAACTTTGTAGGCAGCGTATTTTCCTGCAAAGCAGAGCTATGTTTTAAGTTTTTGAAAAGTCTATAGTTGAAAACCAGTTTATAGTGGCAGGATCTTCTACTTACAATTAATACAACATGTAGAGCATATCCAATTTCTTGGTACATGTTGTGAAAGAACTGCTACGAAAAGCAAAGAAACATTTAGGAAGTCCCAAGAAGTTACAGCCAGGTTATGCTTATAAACCAAAATGCTGGAAAGAAAACACAATGTTTCTTCTTTGCTGTGTCAGACTGTTGGGTGCAGTTGGTTTCATATGACTGAATCTTAACATTTAGGGATTTTCATTTAGATCTCATTAAAATGCTCTTTGCTAAAGGTTGGTACTCAGAATTAGCTGCTCAGAAATTGCATCTGGCAGACAGGCTGTATTTCAGTCTGACTTAGAAATATTTTACCAATATGTATAAAAGATGTAAAATTGTGATTTAGCATAATGCAGGTGGGGGTCTTCCCTGGGTAATTACCCAGGTTTAGGACCTTGCCTGATTGAGGATAGTACGGTTTACTGTGGTTGGTTATGCCTTAAGACAAGTTTTTGACATACTGAGCAGAGTGACTTGCAGTGAAGATTCATGTCTCTCTGCTGTGTATCGATAATGCTGCTTGATATCCCCAGAAGGACTTCAAAATCCCCAGAGGTTTCAGCAAAGCACTTGTTCATGTGCCTGTTCTTCACCAAGTAAAATGTTTGGAGTTAAATCCTTTGCTGTAATGAGCATCATGTTGATAACATTTTATGTTTCATTGTAGATGGATTGATCATTTCAAATATTTCTCTTGACTCTGCCACTCTCCTACATGGGTGGATGTAGCAGCACATCAGTAGTATCTCAGTTGCTTTGCTGAAAAGCTGCAACAAGTAGCTGCGCTTGCTAGCTTTGAAGGCAAGTACTGACATGTGAGAAAATGGAGAAGGAAAACTGTTGGTTAGGGAGAGACACCAAAAGCAAGGGGTATTCCTCTTGTGCTCTTTATGTGACTGCACACTTGTCCTTTGGTGTTTCCAGCTCTCTGTCGGGCTGGCTTCCTTCTCTACAGGTCCCCTACTTGTCACTGAGCAACTGAGGCAATGCGTAAGGGGAATAGAAACACGGGAGGAAATAGATCAGTTACTTGGTGCGGAGTTTGAAAAATTAGGACAAAATGTTGTATTCTGTTTAATTATGCGCTCTCCGTCTGAATATTTTACAGAGGATAGGACTTTTTACTGTGGTACTGTGGTAGGTTGCCTTTCCTTAAGCTCACTACAAAGCCATCAGAAACATCTTTTGTCCAATTCAATAAGACCGTATTTGCATGTACATCCTTGTATATATTCAAACTATTTAAGGTGCAAAATAATGCTTTTTAGTAGAGTCTGTAGTTTCTTTTTTAAAAGCCTAGAAAAATTTAGGCTTGGTAAATTAATGAATCCTTGTCACTATTTCTAATAGGAAATGGCTAACACTAATTAAGGAGAACACTTGCAGAATTAGGACCATTCATCACTTTAGAGGGCCAGTTCATTCACAGGTCTGAATATTAACTTAGTAGCTGGAGTTTTAGAGGACATATTTTTGAGAATTATCTTGTCAATAAAGAGAAGAACAGAAAAGGTTTTCACTGCTAATTGCCATCCGATAAAGACATTTAAAAACTTTTACGCCATGTAAAATATACAGGTAACAAGAATGATTAAAAGAACTTGGAAATAACAAATAATTATCCTCTAGTTACATTATATATACTAGACCCATAAATCAAGTGATATTTTTTCATTTGTTGAAATTTTTGAAACTTAAATAACTTCCTACTGGTTGGAATTTTAAAATAATGTGAAGAAAAAAATATGAACTTTTTCCCTGTAATGATCTCCTTTAACTGTAGTACTAATTCTTTGTGGATAACTAATCGAGTTTCACTATTTTGTATCTAGGGTTACACTTCAGCTATGTGATACAGTGGTAGTCATGAGAACAGCTACCAGCATGGTAGCAAAGGGGCTATGCTGCAGTGTAACTGTCTGAATTGCTTTTCATTTAGAAACTCATTGTTTCTTAGATGTATACATTCAAAATGTCATAAACTGAGTGTTTTCTGGTTTTTTTGCATGCAGTCAGATAATCTATAATATTAATAATTTATGCATTTGAGGAAAAACATACTGGTTACGTACCTTTATCTGGCTAAACCAGCTAAGTAGTTTGAAATATATTTGAAACTTTAACTTTGTGTCCAGCAACTAATTACAGAGTAATACACAAATATTGTTTGGTATATGTAATCTGCTCACTAGTCAAAAATTGAGAATCTGCATGACTAGTGAGAACAAGAACAGTCAACATCTGCATTACCCAGATAATGCTTTTGCATTTCAAAATGTTACTGAAACAGAAATGTCTGCATAATTGAAGTTTGCTGCTGTCGTGAATGTACATTTTACCTAACAAAGCACATGCTAATGCAAAGTTGTTTTGTTTTCAGAGTGATTATGGTGCATTACCATTAATTCATGTGTGCACTGTGACAAGATGTAATGGTGTATCATATTGCTTTAATGTAATGAATCCAGTACTCCCAGCTCTTAAGTTGTGTTGCTGGAAATGATTACATAAAACAGAAATGACTGTGACTAAAACCCATGCAAAGCTTTAGAACTCCTGCACATTATAAGAAGCTTTTTGAGGGGTTTAAAGTAACTTCTTAAAAATTTACTGAAGGCTTCCCTTGGTAATATTTTTACTCTTTTCTGACTGTTTTTTGCATTCCACTGAAATTTGCATTATCTTTTAAGCATTGCAAGGGCTGTGCTATAATTTTGTGCAGATGTGTATGTTAAGTGAACATGATGTGCTTATTTGTTACATTTATGCTACTTTTCTTTCTTTATCTGGGTAAGATGGATGAAATTATGTATTAAATAAAAACATCAGTGATTTAGCCATGACTGTTCTCTGCAGGCCCTGTAAGACTGCAAAGATTGCTTTTAAAACTAAGGTGGTTTAGTATCCTCTAAATCTCAAAACCATAAAACTCAGCCTCTAAACCAGATAAATATTGCTCTGCGCTGAAGGACTCTCCTAAAACTCTGGCAGCTTTTATCTGAGTTGATGTACCTTGAACAGAAAGTTCACCATTCACTCAGACACTCAACATTTGAGGGAATAAGGATAGTATCTCTTAAAAGAGTGACCTCACTTCGTAAAAAAAAAAAAATCTCGTCTTTTCCATTTCCATTTCTCTTAACTTTTCTTTAGGTTTTATCTTTCTAGTAGATAAACATAGCACTTGAACTACTACAACATGTTATTTAGTTCACATATGTAGCCAGGAAAATACTTGAAGGGCTTTAATTTTTGCACAGATGATTTGTGTTCCTATGTTATGCAGCTGGAACTGTCATTTACAAATTGAGTAAGTGAAATATTTCAAAAATTGTGGTGAGATAGTTTAACATTATGAAGACCAAAACACGTAAATTAAGAGAAACCTCTTTTTCCCCCCATAGCCATATCCCAGTCTAATTATTACAGACTATATCCTTTTTTTCTGACCTTGGAATAACTCTCAAAGGAAGTTGTTGGGTTGCTTTTTTAATAAGGAAATATTTAACTTTGTTGTTAGCAATGACATTTAAAAATAGAAATGACCAATATAATGGGCCACTGTTCAGTCAGAGATCTGTGCTGTGTATTGATTTTTTTATTCTATTTGCCCTCAGGCTATGGTCATTTGAGTGAAAATGATACATTAAATATATACCTAGATTCAACTGTATTTTTAAAAATACATTTATAATCACTAAGAAATTGCTTTTATTTAGAAATATTTTAATACACTTTTTACCAAAACCTAACCTAAAAAGGTGAGAATTTCCAAAATAGAAAGATACTGTTTCTGTTAAGGACTATTTTGTCTGTATGTGCACGCTGGGCCCTGTTACAGTGCTCTGTTCTGCCTATAGTATAGCTCATAATTCTGAAACATTCTTAGCCAAATGCTTGTGTTTTAGAGCATTAATACTTCTGCCGAGGCAGGTGGGACTTTTGGTGTGCTTAGATTTGGGCACATATTTAAGCATCATCTTCAGATGGAGCTAAAATTTTATTCTGAGCAGTACCTATGTTAAGTTATTTAAACAACTGTAATTGATAATGTAGGGTCCACACCTACCCCCCTTGCCTAGATGAAGAATATTGGGATTTCCGGAGGGTGGGGGAGGCAGAAGAAGGAGGGCAAAATAACTTTCATGAACAGTAATTGAGGGCTCAGGCACCTGGACTGTGTCCTGTTTCAGGCTGGTTTTCTTTCCAGCAGCCTGCACGTAGCACTGTGCATTCTGATTGCATTATCCACATGGTCAACGGTTTTGTACGTAAGAGGCTTTTTTTAACACATCAGTGGCTGTTCCATGTGGTTGCACATATTAGCTGCGAAACCCACCCTGTTATCAATTTATAAAGTGAATGCACTTCTGCAAAATCCTAATGGTGAAAAAATGTTATTTGGAGATACTTGAGCTGAATTTCCATTAGAAGTGAAATAAAGCCAAGTATGTGAATGTCAGCAAACTTGTTTATAGGGGCGGGAGGTAAAGCATACATTATTTAGAAGTTTGAGTCATGAGGTTGTTTGGGTTTGTCGTGTTGCATCTGGCATGTCAGTCAAAGCTGGGGCAGCTGCTGCCTGTCACTAGTGCTGTGGTGGGTCATTGTCCATCCATCAACGTGAGCAGCCAGCAGCCCCCAGTAGTTTTGTGGAGAGCACTTTGCCTGGATCTATGTGCATTTTCAGTATTGTTTAGTGCTCTTTTGAGATCCACAGAAGATGGTTTCGTAGAAGGTCTGACATTTTTCATATGTAGGCTCTTATTAGAGAAAATATTTGAGAAGTAGTAGTGTTTCATTGTTACTTTATGGAAAATAAAGATTTGTATTTAATATTATAAACAATTTTGCATCTGTTTTGATATTTACTTTGTTTCCAAATCACCTCAAACTACTTGAAAAAGTTATATCAAAAGTTGAAATGCAGTCAATCAGAACAAAATTCAGTAAATCCTGACAACAGTATCATTCACTGAATCTTTTATTTTTTTTCTTCATACATTGCCCCGTGAAAGATCTGTGTTAAGATGCATTAAGAAAATTAATGTGAAAATTGTATCTATCACTATTAAGTGCAAATATGTGAACTAACAATACACTTTCAGTCACCATGCTTGTATTTGAGTTCAGTAAAAAAGTGAAGTCCTGACAGCCAGTTTCAATGCATGTCTTCCTTTTTGCAAAATTAGGGGACATTTTGGAGTGAAAATTTGCCTTTGTGCTCAGAGAGGAATTTTATGCTTTACTAAAAGTCAAATATTGCTTTAATTATGTTCCTTCAATTTGTATTTTCTCAAAAAGCAATTTAATTCTGTATTTCAGTGCATAAAACTCACCACCTGAAATAATGTCAGTTGGATTCCTCAGGTTAAAAAAAAAAGAAAGCAGCAAAACAAATAAAAACCCCCCTGTGTCTCCTACCAAAAGAAGTACTAGCCTCAGGTTTTGATAAAACCACAACGTGTGTTTTTGAGGGGGAAAAGAGGTTGAGTACCATGGGCTGTTGCTTTCTTGGGGAGCTGGGATGCCTGCCACCACTCCCAAGCACAGGACATGAACCTGCTGGTCAGTGCTGCTTCTGTGGCTTGTAGCTTCCACCTGTCCTGAAACAGGATAAGGACAGGGAGGAGGGGTCTCTCTTAGGAATTTGGAAGGAATGTTTACTCAGACTCTGGAGGGCAGGAACAATAATTCTACCTGTCTGCTGTGGTGGAGAACACGCAAAAAACCATGTGCCTCCCTCTGACAATGAGGGACATGATAAAGCAGGGTGGAAGGGGCTTATTCACAGTGAGATGCAGAACAGGTAACAGAACTATCTACTGATAAAAGAACAAATTGTTTTATTTAGTACAACGTGCCTCAGCTTCTGTGAGCTTCGTCCTGATGTTCAGTGGTTTATATCCATTAGAGACTTGGTTTACATTTTTAAGTCCTTCAGTAAAGTAAGGACACTTATTCCAGTGATAAATAAACATTGTCTAAGGCATCACTACTGATAATAAAGAGCAGGGTCTGCATGTGAATTTGTTGTCTATTCTCTACACTTGTTGGCATATGTGCCAACAATGCTGAACTAAAAATCTCAGTAAGTGTTTTTTGGGGTTTTTCTTTTATTTTAAAAAATGAGATCACAGATCAAAACGTATTTACTTTAAAGTATTTCTTTTCAGCCTTTTTAGATGCCACTCCAAAGTTGTCTCAGTCTGCAATATGTGTATGTATGTGACAATAGGGAAGGATAAGGGTGTTTGTGTTGTGTAATTACTTTGACTTGATAATTTCCTAGTTTTGGAAAAACTAATTATTCTTAATCATGAAGTTCATAGACAAGAGAAGTATTTTATTTAAAGCTTTTACTTAAATTTGATTAAAGATTCTTCATATTAGTTTAATATTTTAGATGTTCTTTGTTGTTTTACTAAATGGCCATTAATTTGAATGCAAGTGACAATAAAAATGACAGTGTTATAGAACTCTCACTTATTTCTAGGGAACTTTCATGTTAAAAGACATCTTTCAGTCATAATCAGATTTGGTTTTAGCATGAGATGAAATAATTGGTCTGAGAAGTGATTTTCATTTTGAAATTTTGCTTCTAGTTTTATAATCTGTTCCAGGAGATACATGTATACAGATAGACTCTAAGTTTCTATGTATGTTTCTTATCAGTGATGAGTTGAGAGGATACGTGCTTGGGAAACTGTTCACTGTTCATATTTTTTTATCAGAAGTTTTGTTCACGCATCAATGCAAAAGTAATTAAAACCCCTAAATATATAGCAAAGGTTCAGTTCCTATTAAAGGATGTTACAAATTTCTCTATCCTTGAACTTTCCAGGTTTTTATCTTTCATTGGAGGAAGTGCAAATGACATAGGAAAATCAAATATGCAGCAAAAAGTAAATGCAGTAATTCAAAAGGAAGGACTGGAAGGCACAGCCAAAAGGCTAAATACAACGGTGCACACACTGCAGCTGATAATTGATGGTCTGACTCAGCCTGAAGGCTTTGATATCCGAACAGGTAAACCTTTGTTTCTAAAGTTGTAACCTCAGTTTGATTGTTCTACATACCAGTTTTAAACCAGCACATTTTCTTCTTCTAAAATCAGTAGTAGATTTTTGTGGACATGTAACTCCATTTCTTTTCTCAGGCAAGGTAAAGGCTATAACTCAGTCAGATGTTTCTTTCCAGCTCAGTAGGTAAGGAGTGTGAATCCTGTCTTAAATCACGGCATTTTCAGCTGTAGGAAGGGGAGTTGTATGGCTGTTAACAAATGAAATAGTTTCAATATGTTGACTCTATACTGATTAAATCTGTGCTGGCTCTCCATCATGGAGAGGAATGCTGAGACCAAGCTGAACCAGTAGTAATAAAGGTCTGTGGAGCAGTAGTGTGTCGTTCTGCTCTTTTATTACACTACATCCTGGAGACAAGTGTAATTGGAGCACATGGCTTATGACCTACCTTGGTTAAAACTTTGCAGTAGTGCTCAACAGTTTGAGGTGGAGGGGAAGAAAGATGAGGTAAGCAATGAAGTAGAACATCTGGAGATGCTGTTGTTTAATGAAATTTACAGCTGGATTCTCTTACGACAGCAAGAGATAAAAGTAGGCAGCAAAGATGCAGGCTTGTAATAACAAATAATAAACTTGTGCTTAAAACCCCCCACACATTTCTGTCCCCCTTTTTTGGGTTCATTAGTAGTTCCCATACAGATTTTATAAATGTTACCCACAAGTGATCTTGAAAATGTGTGTTTTCAATGTCTCCATTTGCTCTGGTGGTCTCACATCTAAGTTACAGTAGGATAGACTATTAACATGTCAAGATATAAAAGCAAAAGAGGATCTTCAGTGGAAATATTAGTCTTCTGCTCATCCAGTACATGCAGTATTACTCTAGACAGACTCTGTGACTGGAGTAGGCAGCCTCATAGCCTTGTATAGCTGTAATTCATTGTCTTTCTAACCCTGCTAGTGGCTGTCAGTGCATCACATCTAACAGGACTCAGGCAGATTGAATAGTTTGTACTCTACCCTGATTCAAAAAATAATCTTGGTTTAAGATTCAATTCACTTGTTGTTACCAACAGTAGAGATGTGATGTTAGGGAATTGCAGACAGAGAGTAGCTTTCCTATGTATAGTCTTAAATTTAGTTGAAATTCAATGTTTATTTTTCATGAATGATTTTTTTACGAAGGAAAATGAGAAGAATTATTTGGGGAAAGGGAAAAATAGAATCATTTCATCACATTATTTTAAAAATGCAGTGCATTGTTGACTTTTCTCTTTAGCATGTGATGAGACCTTTTCACCTTCCTGTATACAAATTTGTATAGAGGTAGAATTTAATGTATAATTTGTGTAACTCAAGTAAGAGTCACTGTTCTCCGTAGCTCCAAAAAATTTAAAGAACCTTTTTGTCCCTAACTAATATACTACACACTTGTGATCCCCTTGTGATAGTTTCATACCATGGAGTTCACTATACTTATTACTCCCTTAATCAGTGTCTTTTAAAGTGACCCATAAAATACAAGAAATCAGTTGTTTATCACAGATGGGTCTTTATTTTAAAAATGAAGCAGTATTTGGGACCTCAGAGCTGCCTTGGAATGGCTTCTTAATTAGAAACAATTGGCTGAAAACAACTCTTAGAAAATAATGTAAGCTTGTTCTCCAGTGTCTTATTTTTGTTTCTTGTTTCTTATAACAGATTTTGATAAACCTGACTTCAAGAGAAGCATAGTCTGCTTTGAAGACTTAAGTGTTGGTACTGTTCTGACTGGAAAAGTTGAAAATGCGACACCATTTGGAGTGTTTGTTGATATTGGTGTGGGAAAATCAGGTTTGATTCCAGCCCGAAATATAACAGAAGCAAAACTTTCTAAAGTGAAGAAGAGAAGAAGCCTGGGGTTAGGTCCTGGAGAAAGAGTGGAAGTTAAAGTGCTTAATGTAGATATTCCTCGATTGAGGATAACATTGGATCTTATTCGTGTTTTATGAGAGGGTATTTTATGATTGAGCCTTCATTTTAAAGGTTAAGTAATGTCAGCAAGGTTCTGGAGCTTCAGAAATTTATGAGTGTTGAAAATGAACAAATTTTGAAGCCTTGTGGGTTTTTTTTTTAATCTTACCGTTTTTCCGCTTTTCTTGAATGCTTTTGTTAATAATTGTTGGAACAGTTTATTGGATTACCTCCAAGCAACCTTGTTATTTTGTCTGCAGAGCAAATGAAATTCCAGTGGGCTGTCAGGCAGATCTCTTATCTGTTCTGTCTGTGCGAGATTTTCTGTCTCAATCTTTAGTACTGCACAAGCAGACACATCTACTGCTCCCCTTCCAAGAACAGCCATTCAGTTTGCCTGTTTTCTGGTTGAGAAGAAGATCCCTAGTTGTAGAAAAAAGTGATCTTTTTAAGTTAGTTGGTGATGATGTCGCTTCAAAAGTAGACTGAAAAAAGAGCAGCTGCTAATACTATTGATGGTTCAGAAATATTTGGCTTTAATTTATTTGAGCAACATTATTAGGTCTGTTTACCTATCATATTATTGCTTGTTCAGTTGTCATTGATTACCACACTTGAATGTACGTTGTGGATTAAGGAACTTTGCTCAAAGGTGTCAAAAGATATTTATGTTATCCTATACTTGTGCAAAATAAAAACATTTCTGGCCATCTTTTCTCAGTGTACTGGTTCTATAAGTGATTTAACAGTCCTAGTTCTCTTTCTTTCCAACATGTACTCCATGAGTAACACTTCAGCTTAAGGATGCGGCTTATGAGGATGCACTTGTCTGACCTTCTGAACGGTATGCATTTTGCTGAGATTTAATACCAGACTATAGCCCGTGGCCTGATGTTGTTCCTGATTTAATAAAATAGTTCTAGTCTGTCTTGGACCCCTTTAACTTGACATTAATTTTTTTTCCATCTTTCATATAATGTATTTTTCTGCCTGTTTTGAGTGGAGAACAATTTTTCAACACTTGTCTTCATACACTGTGCTCATGAAGGCATGATTCTCTATAAAAGACTTTTTACTGTTTGTAGATGCTTGCAAAGCTTTTCTAGACTTCTGTTTTAATAAGGCTGCTTGCTTCCTGCTAAGAGTGCCTACCTCATGAGGTTTGTTGCTTCCACCTAGAGACTTTTTGTTTTGGTGGTGTTTCAAAGGGTTTACCAGTTTGGCCAATTTTGCGAAGGACAGGCAATGGTATACTGGCAGAAGAACCTCCAGCAAGAGCAGTTGTATGTGGCCTTTCCAGGGAATTTTTGGTGTATTGGACACTTATTCCTTTGAGGTCATCAAACTCACTTGTAAGTTGGCAGAAACTCCTGTCTTTAATGACGACCACAGAAAATACCTATAGTGAGTGTCAAACATCTTTGATGACAAGGTTTCTAACTACGAATTTCCAAATAGCAGTTGGCACAGGGACTATATATTGGTTAGGAAAAGGTTGGCATCATTTAATCTCCATGCTCTGCTTTAATTTTCAAAGTTAAGAGCGAGCTGTAGACAGTGTATTTGGGAGATTATGGAATGATTTAGCAGATGGAAAAAAAGGAAACAGATTTTGCTAGCTTCACTGCATTTGTCCACTGAAGAAAAAAAGACCATGCTCTATGATGTGAAGGTCAGCACAGCTTGGAATCATGTTTCTCAGGCCTTTTAAAATTTTCCTGTAATATTCTGCAAAGTAGATTTTGTTGGTATGAAATTAGAAACTGTGATACTGTGTTACTGTCTTTGAAAACACAGATGCAAAGCAAACAAGCTATTATTTTTTTTCTTCTGCAAGTGATGCGTTCGCTGATAATGCTGCAGTATTTTCTGCTATCTCCATTAGTAGAATTATCTAAGTTCTGCTGAGCTTTATACATGGTCTCTACAGTAACTAAGTAATTAGCAAATGAACTGAATTCGCTAGGCCTTCTCTAAGAAGGAGATAAACTTGAACTGCTCCTGAAACTTGTTTCAATGGCTAAAATGAAGATTTTTCTCTTTGTACTATTTTTTTTTTTTGTTACTGGCATTAATTTTTTTCACCTTTAATATCATCAGAACTCTAGCATCTTCTGCATTTTTGTGTGTGTCTTTTGGATGATCATCAAATTCTCTAAATGAAAGACATCTCCTGGAGACTGTTTTTCTCACTGTTAATTCACAGGAGGCTTCTTGCTTTACACAGAGGACTGACCTACTGTCCTGGGTTAAGCTGAGACAGAGTTAACTTTCTTCATAATAGCTAGTAAGAGGCTGTGTTTTGGATTTGTGCTCAGAGGAAAGCTGATAAAAAGTGATGTTTACATGGCTGCCAAGGTCTTTCAGCTTCTCTGGCTGTCTGCAGACTGGAGAAGCTGGGAGGGAGCACAGCCCCAGTTACTAGCCCAGGATTTGATCTTAGGTTCAGGACTGAGACCCAGAGTGGCCAATAATCTATTCCATAACTTACACGCCATGCCCGGTATATAGGTGGCGCCCCTCCGGAAGATCGTCCCTTTTGGTTCCGGATCTCTTTTGCTCCGGGTCATCTCACTCCAGATGGTCGCTCTCCCAAGGCCTTTCCCCCCCGCCACCCCGGTCAGCTCTCGGTCTGGGACGCTCGGCCTGTTCTCTCCCTTCCGTGAGTGCCGTTTCGGGACTCTCCCTGCTTCAGGATCATTAGCCAGGAACAGGCTGAGCCTTGGTCATTGGGTGTAGGGGCAGTGTCACTGTGTATCACTCATTTGTATATTTGTATATACTATTATTTTCAATATTATTGTAGTTTAGTTATTAAATTGTTCTTATCTCAACCCACAAGTCCTTTTTTCCCTTTACCCTTTTAACTCTCTCCCCTATCCTTGGGTGGGGGATTGGGTGAGTGGGTGTGTGGTTTGGCCCCCAGCTAAGGGCAAACCCATCACACCTACAAATCAACTTATGTACTCAAGAGCTAGTTTGGCTTCTCTTAGTGAAACTCAGAAACTTATTCTGTGGCATCACGAAGACTATTGGGAAATGTCATGTGTCTCTCTGAAAGTTTTTAATCACACCAAAATGGGAAATTTATGATTAACAATGTCTTAAATGTCTGCAGCTCTGCAAATGTAATCCCATTATTGTCAGCTAATTCAGTGTCTTAACTACTTCCCACTGAAATATTTTTTCTTTGCAAGTTCTTTTTTTTTTCTTTGCCAGAACACAGCCATTATAACAGCCTAATGAGAGTCTAGCAAGGAGGAATACGTGTTCATATGACCTTCTCAGGTTTTGTCAGATCTTTGTCTTCAGATTTTAAAATTCTCCTTAATCAGTTTTCATCATGAACTCTTTTGGTTTTCAGATTTCTGACATCAAAGCATCAAGACTGTTTTCTCTACTTCATCTCCCCCTTTAGTTTCTGAACCAAGAAAAAATTACTGTCTGGGTGCTTTTTCCCATTTGAGATGCTCTTCATGATGCAGTCCAGTCTTCGGAACAAATTCTGTAGTGCTTAATGGTGATGCCTCCAAGATTTAAAACAAACAAAAAACCCTGCTTCCTCCTTACTTAAATCTTACTTAAATGCTTCAAAGTACAGTTTCTCAGGGGAGGAATTAAATACAAGTCTTTAAATATTACTAAAAATTTTACCTTTGCCTTAAGCTGTAGATTCCAAGGCATCTACTCACTGTTCCACATCTCCACAGGAGAATCTAGCCCATTGATCTTAGCTGATAATCTGCTTTTTCAGTCCTACCATCACTCAAATAGCCTGGTATTTTGCAATCACCTTCCTCCGATATGCAGACCCATAAGAAGAGCTTCTAAAGATTTCCTGTGCTTTAGATGTTACACAAAGGAGAAGAATTCTTCTACTAAACAAGATGGCACTTGTATGCCTGGCTGTAGTAATGCAAATCAAGAGTTTAAAAGAAGCCATTTGTTTTGGTTTTATTCCTGCCTCAGGCAGTTTCAGACAGCATATATCAATTTTCCAGAAACTTGTCAACCTCAGGAATGATTTAGTATGCTGTTAAACATAATAAAATCAATAGGAAAACAAATAGAATTTCCATGAGGAGCAGACGGTTGGAGAAGCTTGTCCATATGGCATATAGACATGCTGGAATTTGGGGCTTTGTGGGGTACTTGCATTAGAAAAATTGCATGCCAACTGAAAGTAATGCATAATTCAGGAGAACAAACAATCTAACAGCTTTGCGGTAGTGTGCCTTGAACTTGGTGTCTGTATTTATTTAACAACAAATACACTTAGAAACTCTATGCCTGGAAGCTACAAACCAAACATGAATCATATTTGCCTGATTTCAGAGCTTTATGTAAGGAGCTTCACCTGCTCTGAAGTGAGTGCTGAGTTCTTGGTTCAGCCTGAATAGCACCTCTGCTTTTCTCACCCTCCTGAGGGTAATTCATGTAGCTACTTGGCTTTAAGGACATCCAACTTCTAGATGGTCAGTCTTGTAAGAAAGCGGGAGGAACTGGTTGGTTACACCAGTCCGTGTTACTCTATGTCACTCCCCTTTGTTCAAAGTTTCCTAAGGAGCTATGTAGGAGTTGGTGTGCCTCTGGATGTACGTAAAAGCTGGGCAAGTCAGCAATTCCACTCCTCCCTATTAGAGACCTTCTAGAAGTTTGAGACCACCTTGGTTAATGAGTCCTGTGGTATATTAGGTTATGATTCGTGTTGAAATGGAGAAGAGCTGCTCTCATGCTGCAGAAAACTACAGCAGCTATGGCCCAGAAATCTCCCTTCTCAAGGACCCTTCTTGCAGTTTAGGAATGAAAGAAATGGGACAGTGATGCGTCTGTGTGAAAGAATTCACCCTCAAGACAGAAAGGTATTTGACTTGGTTGTGAAAATCAGAGATGAAGCAAAGCTAAGGGCACTTGAATTGAGCAGTCTCATTGACACTACTGACTGAATTGTAATCTGTGTTGCAGTCTTTTTTTAAAAATGTCTGAAAGTATGTAATGATATAACTTCCAAGAAAGATATGACAACACAAAACAACCTCTATCCAGCAAACGCAGTTGAAATGGAGAGTAGGAAAGAAAGGGCCTGATGATGTTCCTGTGCTGAGCTAGCGCCTTCCTTGCGCACAGTGCAGTGCCTCCTCAGGCAGTATGGCATTGCTGTATAACTGCACAGCATTTTACAACATTGCAACTGAATCATACACCAAGGCCAATTTTAGCATTTGAAAGTACGGATATTAGGAGCTTCCCTTTAGTATTTACAATCCTTGTATGGTTGAAGACATTGTGAGTGAAAAGGTGCTTAAAACAAAGGATTGCTCTCACAATGACAGAAATGCCATACACCTGCCTTGGGTTAAGGACATGTTTAAATGGTAATCTGTAGAGTATTACCTAAACATATCCTCTCTTACTTCTCCCTTTACAATTCATTCAGTGGAGGTGCTTGAGGTAAAGGGCTGAGTGTTTCAGCTGAGAGACTGTGAATCTGAATTTCCTCTTCAGGCTATAGGACAAGGCTCCTCTGTTTAAATAAGTTTTTGAATGATGTGATTGTATATTGTTTAACTGTGGACTTAGTCTTATGCTAAACAAATGATATGAAAATATTAATGTAGTTGTTTTCGTAGGTACATTTCTCTATGAACTTTGATGTACGTACATTAACACAAATGGGTTTTGAGACAGCTTTGCTTCCCCTACCCCCTCCAGAGTGTATGAATTCATGTACCAAACAGTGATGGAGAAATAAGTTCCTGCTGGAATTTCTCAAGCATCCCCTCTCCCCCCCATGATTCCAGTTCTAAATAACTACAGTTTGCCAGAAGAAATCAGATGGAAGAAACAGAAAAGACAGGATGAGAGGATCAAAACTGTGATGATAAGGGTAGGAGCTGCTAATCAAAACGAGATGAGAGAATGCAACACCTGCAAGGCTGTGAGATAAAGGAGACTCCTCAGACCCCTAAAGGACTCTTTAGCTAATTATAATAAGAAGTGGGGCTAGGCGGGGCTGGGAAATTAATGTGAATGAATGTATTGTGAAACTTAATGGATATGCAACATTTCAGGGAATAAATAGAGGGATAGGTTTTGTGGAAAGGCACGCCTGTTTGGTAGAGCAGATGCTCCCCTCATGCCCGGCGCTGCTTGCTTATTCTCCACCTACGAACAAAATAAAATTTTAACTTTTTTTAAAGTTGTGAAAGTGCCTTCATTGATAACAGTCCCAACTGTTTTTCACACTCCTCACAGGCATGTAGGAGCTGTAAGTGTTTAGAAGTGTTTGATCTTGAGAAATCTATGTGAATCCATACTCCATAAAGCTTCACAAGTAATTGATATGTCTGCATTTCTTACAGCAAACCTGAGTGACTAGTTTTTGGAGAACTTTGGTTGCCCATTTCCAGTTGAGCCTCTAAATGGTCCCTTCAGTGGATGCTGCGACTGTATGCTGGCTACAGTTACCTCCTGCCAGGAGGCTATTGGAAGAGTGCTGCTTATTCAGAGGTGTCTGTAGGAGTTGACCAGTTGCTTCCATCTAATCCAATCACTCATGACAGGTCAACCTGTTCTCATAAAGCTTTCCTGCAACTGATGGTGATTTATAGAGTGTTTGAGTTGAATAACAAACCATAAATTGTCTGTGTATTGCACCACAGACTTCACTACAGCTTCTGCAACCTGGAGATCAACAGTCAAAACTCTTCAATCTGGGAGGGACCACTGCTGGAATATTGCTTCTGTGTGAGCTTGTACAACGGAGTGTGCTGCTGTTAATCAGCTGTTTTTCATGCTGGTAGCTGGTAGGTCTTCCCTGGGCATGTTCTAGCTGCATCAAGAACCCTAAGAGATCTTCACTCTTTGGAAGAGAGAGAGTGCTGGTGGCTGTGCCCAGAGTGGGATGACACTCATCTCATTGAGAATTTTAAATCTAACCCAAAGTCTAGTGTAAAGCACTTAAATCCCATTGCTCCTGCTTTCTGTCCCTGACTAAGAGCTAACAAGCTTTTGAAATTGGCCTGCTTACTCCTTGTTTCCCTGTTAGAGCTTTTACCTTTTTCAGCTTCTTCTAGAATTGAAGAAGATTAAGGTGTGCTCAACACATCAGTCCAATTATTATTATTAGAAACATTTGTTTGTTTTGTCTCCCTCTGTTGTTCCCCTCCCCAAGGAGCAACAAAGAAGAGAACACTTAGTAAACTGAGGAGCCACATGCTTTCTTTAGCTTTATTAGATCTGGTTAAGTTCAGGCTTTTACTTGTGGAGAGATTGTTTGTTTTCAACAAGTAACCAGGGGACCACCACCTCAGAAAAGTTAATCAAAGTATTATTTTTTTCCTTATCTTACAGATCCATTTATTCTACTACACTTGTATGTTACTAAGTGAAAAGCGTTTTCTGTATACAATCAGCTAAGCTGGACTTTTGCATTCTCATATCTCGATATTAGTCATGTTTCTAGTAAAGACTATGCCTTTATTTGTGGTCAAGCAGTGGATTTTTTTGCTTGTGACTCATGATGAGGTATGTGGAAATAATGTCATAAGAAGAACTATTATGCTTGGGGGTCATTTACAAAGACTGAATAGAAGTGAAATCTTAGGGAAGTATTTTCACCTCAGAATTAAATGTGTGGAATAGCTTGGCAGAAAGTGGAAACTGCCACATACCAGAGGCTGTATTTTGGCACCATGACTGCTTTTTTGTGTGATGAGGAGAAGGAGGGGCAGGAAAGGGGAAATGGAAGGAAATTGAGGGATTTGGGGAAGAACATCCTGGCGATATAAATGGTCTGGTGGGAATGAAGTTAAGATGATGACAAGCAAATGCTAGTAATGTCATGGTAATGTAGTAGTAATGTAATCTGAGCCTCATTATCTCTTACTCACTGTACCTCGCATGAAGGTAAAAAGTGTAAGTGCAAGTATTTGTAATAGCTAAAAGAAATTGTCTATATCATATCAGTGCGTATTGCTACTAAAAAGTATATGGAAACATTTGGCTTCAAGTGGGAGGAATGCAAAGTATGTGCTGTTAATTGATTTGCTTCTCATTTCCCAGTGTTGCTCTTTCTAACTAGTTTGTTGCGAGTAGATCATTCAACATTTGCTCATCAACATTTCTGACTGAGAGAGTGCAGCTGTCATGTGTGGCCTGTGTGTCACCCGTCAGCACAGAGGGGTGGCAGTGCTACAGCGCTGTGGACAGTTGCAGCCACCAGAATTTTTACTCATACCTAGTGGGAAGAGTCCTTGAAAGGCTTGAGTTTCTCTGATAGCTTTCTTTGATTCCTTGAAATTAGTGTGCTGCTATCTTCAGTGCACAGGGATAGATGCAGAGCCAATCAGAAGCTGAAAATAGCAGAAAATCCAGCTATTTGTATACGAGGTGGAATTGTTTTTCTGAGAGCACATGGCAGCAGTGATTTAAGGTCTGCACTGGTGATTAACTTTTTTATGTAAGCATATACCTTTTAGCCTCTAAAGAAATTAAATTTTTGCTTACCTGAAAACCTGTCTCTCCTGGTGTGTTCTATGGCTGAGATAGTTATTCAGTTTTCAGTTTGAGCATGTTCTCGGGGTGTTGTCTCTTGCAGACTGTCTAGAAGTGATCCAGAGTAGCCCAGGTATGTTAATCTTCAATATGTTTTATGAAGCCCTGTGTTTTCTGGGACACACAATGAGTGATGATCTAAGAGCTGAAAGGAGCATCTTCTAATGTTTGCTGATGATGGACTCTTAGTTTATTGTGTGTGATGATATGTGGACCCTGTTCATGGAAGGGAAGGGCAGGTGATAAAGCTTATAAAATGAACAAAACATTCAATATGACATGGAAGGAAAATGTCTGCCTGGCAGTAAGAAATCCTTGACAGTCTCTGTCACAGTCTGTTTTCCACATTTCAGAGTACTAAGCTTCTCACTTGGATCAAGTTGTGGTAGTGTGTTTCTTGGGTGACCAATGTCACTTTGTGTGCCTTCTTTCACTTGCAAACTTTGCTGGACCAGTAACAATCTGGCCATTTTTAGAGACCAGCAAAACAATGATGATGAATCCCTGCTGTGGGAGTAGAGCTTCAGCTCATCTCCAAAATCAAGACTGACTGTAGTCAAAACCATCTGAAACAGTTCTGCTCTTTTTCCAGTTGTGAGAGGAGTGACTTCCTCAAGCCTTCTCTTGTCTTTGTTGAACAGAATATCACTGGTTTATCATTATTTTTCTATGTCAGTCTTTCTTTTTCTCCCCCACAATGCTCTTCAGGAAGTTATTTACTCCTAGGTAGACCAGAGTACTGCAGAGCTTTATTTGCAAATGAAAGTCCAATTTTGTTATTTCAGCATGTGTTCAATGTCCTTTAAATGTAACTCGTATCTGGATTTGCTGTAAGAAATAACTAGAATACTTTCCTTATAATCAGGGTGACAGTTGGAGTATTAACTGATTTGGTGGTTATCAGATCACAACCACATGGAAAGGCATAACTCTCTAAAGATTGTCTGTCTCTATTCAAGGAGAACTTCTTGATATTGTATGATCTCCAAATGTGAGAAGGACAATAAAGGATTGGTGCTTAAATTGACAGATCAGGCACCTGAAAGTTGGGAAGTATTTAAGGGTGTCTTTTGGAGCACCCATCCTCTGCACTAGGCGAGGAGGAGTGGTGTTATGGGATTACCTCATCTGAGGCAAGGCAATGGTATAGTCCGTATCCATAGCCTAACTGTAAGAGGCCAAGCAAGGGTAAGTATAAATGGTATTTTCTAGACTCTGAGTGCTTGACTTTGAAGGAAAGTCTTTTTTCCAGAGATGTTATAGTGTCAAGATTTGCAGTACAGGCAAACAGAATTTCAGTAGTATCAGCTTCTTTATCAAATCCACAGAAACTAACAACGTGGGCTGTAAAAGCAGTGTTAAATACAACATTAATGTTGTTAGCCAGCATTTCAAACTGAAACTTTGCTAGTCATAATAAAATGAGGGACCCTGGCCTTGGAGGCAGACTTTAACTTTGCATTGCGTGTAACCAATTACAGCATTCCAGGAGCTCTTCTGTATTTTGATGACTATAAAAAAGTACAATTGTAGCTGAAAAATGAATGTCCGATATACTCATTGCAAAAGAAAAATATAAATATGTATGACATCTTTGCTCCATTATTTCATTTCTGTTTGTAAAGTATGTTCATAGACAAATCTATTTTGTATATTTGTGGCTAATTGCTGGCAAGATAGACATAAGTATGTCTAGGAATGGACATGCAATAAACAAACTGAGTTTTAAAAAAATGTATTTTGGTGGTTTTAAAAATAGCTGGTTTTGGTCAGCAGATCTTCACTCTGCAGATCAGCAGATCAACATGCCAAGCAATGCTTGTTCACATTTCATTTGGTTAAGGGTGCAGGTTCATAGTTTTCCACTGGTGCAGAAAAGAGATACAAGGTTTTGTTGTTTTCCTGGAACTATTTATAGGAATTACTTATTTAAAGAGTTAATTAAATGAAGCTGTACCTTAGCAACATCTGCTCCAGACTCTCTGGGTGACTTTTCTAATTTTTTCTTTTATCCTTCCAGTGGCTTTAGCACTTGTGAAATTCTGATGGTGCATACTTCTCCTAATAGCATCCTAAGGGAGCAAGGCTTATCTCACCAGCAAATAATAAAGAAGTGGGGGGAAAAAAAGGCAAGAGACACAAGTGTACTGTGTTATTCAGGTGTGTGCAGTGTTCCTAAGAAACACCTTTGTTTTTTTTTTCATTCAAACTCAGCTAAACAGTACTTCACTAAAATGATTCTTGAAGGAGCTTATACCAAATGGAATAGGAAAATTTTAGTAAGTAAAATGTTATCAATGAAACAGAGATTGACTGTTCATCATGCCTGGTGTATATTGCTTTGTCTAACAACTTGCCCCAGCAGGCTTACAATTGTGCTCTCTCTGAAGACCCTCCCAGCTGCAAGACCTGATTGACGGAATCCGTGGGCAGATGCACTTCCCAGACTCCAATAAAGATGGGGCCTTGGGAAAATCTAAGGCAATTATTGACGGGTAGCAATCCACTAATCAGACAATTTCAAAATTAATCCCACAGTCCCTTACTGTATTAGCTTTCCTCCTTGTTTGTATTTATACAGCAAATTCATGACTTCAGTGAATACTCTCCCTTCCAGCCCAATTATGTCTCTCTGAGGGTATTAAATTAAAAACAGAAGAAATATTGAAAGTGGCTTGCAATTAGTTTCTTTAAAAGGTAGTATGGCACTTGCAGGCTGGGGTTCTTAATATGATGCTTGATAATAAAAGTAAATAAGGTTTTTTTCATCATGCAAGCAAGGCAAGTATTTCTAATGTGCCTTGTATAAAGCAGCCTATATATAATGAGAGAAAAAAAGTGATTTGATTTTGGAGGTTAATTATATTTTTGTAAAATTTTCTAGAGTAACTGACAAGTCCACAGTGTCTCCAAATAACATAAATAGATTTTGGTTTGTGCATTTTGATTTATCTTTTCCTTGTTTTATTTTGATCACTTTAGAATACAAAATTGCATTGCATTTGATTGTAACCTGCCTTTTAAATGAAGACTGATCCAAATAGAACATTTATTTCACACGGAAATGAAATACAGAACCATCTTCATGGTGTAACTGTTTAAACATGAGTCACTGCCTGGAGTCCTTGGTCGTGTATGGTGTACCTCATTCTTTTAAAATTTGAAATTCTCTATTGAGTTCCTGCAGTGGCTGAAGAGTTGTTTCTGCAGATCTGAACCTGAATGTAAAATTTCCTTTTTTATTGTCAAAATGGGCAACAAAGGAAAACATCACTTCAAAGGCATCATTTTGCATCGTTGCACTGCAGATGGCGATTGGCTTGGGTAGTAAGAGCACTGTGCACTTCTACTGTTTCCCGCATGTGGTAGGAAGCCTACAATATTATTTTTTGTTTATTACTTATCAATCTGCTTTGAGGTACAGAGGAATGAAAATAAAAGAGCCAATCCACTTGGAAGTCAATGAGTAAACTCACTGTAGATGTGGGTTGGAGAGTAGATGGTGCAGTGCTAACGGTAGAAAGTGTAGAAAGTATTTCCAAGTTGAGAAATACGTGGGGCAGAGATTTGACTGAAGAGGCGCAGGCTAAAACTTTTCCTGGGTAACTGGTGAGTTCAGCCAATTTCTGTGTATCTCAGGTATCTGGCAGTACACCACCTTGAATGGATGCTGTGGGGAAAGGATGTGAAAGTTCTGTTGGTTTTTCTTAAAAGTATAGAATGTGTATAATTTTATGGTAAAAAGGATAATTCTGTACGTGACAACAGAGCTGGTTAACTCCCATCTTTTTAGTAAATGTATGTGGAGCTGATGAAAATGTAGTTACAAACATGCAACTGCATGCAACTTTCTTCTATTTTGAAGAAAAAGATGGAATGAACAGTGTCCATTTTGGGCTTTTGTAGTCAGACACAGGTTTGGATTTATTCACAGACATGGAGGACATATGAGGCAAGAGTTATACCCTAAGTAAACCATTTTCTGATTACTCGAATGATTTCTCTAACTCTCTTTCCAGAGCTATACAGTCACTTGTCATGGAAAAGGGCTAAGGTAACACTCTTGTATGGTTGGATACATTTACACAAGAAGACAAGGCTCAGGAGACACAAGGGTGAAAGTTCCTGTGCTTACTTTATATCCAGTGTCTAACAATGTGTCTGCAATGATGCCAAGCCACCTTTCCTAGTGCAAGCAAAATCCAGGAGGGGAGCTACTGGTAGGCCTTGGTTAATATTACTTCTATTTGATTTATTGCAGAAGATGAACACCCCATAGTTCTTTGAAAGAAAATAAAACAAGAAAACATATAAGAATCAGCAACAATGTAAGCCTTTCATCTTCATTACGAACTAATTAAGTTGTTGATCACCTGGGGATTAACACCTCCATAAGTAACAAAAGATGCATTCTGTGAGTAGGAAGCTCCATAAGGTAACATCTGATGCAATTTAGTGTATTTCAATCTAGCTCAGGAGGACAGAGCATGAAAAGCGGGAGGCTAGCAAACAGAAAACGTTATCCAAATTTCCATCCTGCTGAAGACATCTTTTAAAATCTATCAATTCATCAAATAGATTTCACATGAAATTATAAAAAAAGTGCTTTAAAATCTCAATGCTTGCTAAGAAAATAGTACTTGATGAATTAAGGTTGCAGCTCAGAAATGCTGGTCAAGCTTTGCCCTTTAGCAAGGGGCTGAGCTTGGAGGTTTCGGAGACTGAAATCTTTTCCTGTAACTAAGAAATATTTTGATAAATGAGGGCAGCTCTTCAATCCACATCTGCCTAGGGAGGTCCTCCTTAGACAGGAGTACAGTTCAGTTTCCCTGCTCACACTGCAGTTAGGCCAACTGATCATTCTGCTATTTGTGGGCATTCCTTTGTCTTCATTTTATATGTGCAGGTGGATTCAGACCGCTGGCTTTACATACGCCACCAGCTGGCGACAGCTTTCAGCTACGGTTGACCTAGGTTAAGTTAGAGCTGGTGACCAAAAAGTAAAAGTTGGTGTTACCAAAGCCTGAGGTTCTTTGTTGCCCTTTAGTGGTTGCTGGTTCTAAAGCAACAGTTATTAGGTTTGTGTGGCACAATAAACAAAAATAGAAAGTGTGTTCATATGGATAAGGTAAAGATTAAAGCTCTTGCACTCTCAGCTGCACACTGAATAGCTCACGTTTTTATATGCTTTTAAATAGGAGAGCTGCGTAACATGACCCCCTAGTTGAAAGGATGCAGAATCGCTGTACTCCCATCTGGATTATTACATTCAATTTAGGCCCCATGAACTCCTGTGCTGAAGGTGTACATCTAAGAAAATGGTTGTGAATTGAGCGTGACTTGCATTAAAGAGTAAGTTGCACCTATTCTCTCTTGAAAAACATCTGCTTTTATTTAAAATCACAGTTGGCTTGCCAGCCAGCCATGGGGCCCCCATCTTCTTTTCTGTATCACCCCACATTCACATGCTTAATATACTAGTAATTTTATTATGGAGCTGTGGTCAAGACTCTGTAGCTAAGGTTGCAACCAGGTTCTTTTATAAGCTCTGTTTTTTGTCTGCCCCACTAGAGCTTTCACTAGGAAAATTGACTTGAAAATTGGCAACATTCACTCTGCACTTCATATCCATATATTTACATTCTCAGGCATGTTTAATTGTCATGCTCACTGCTTTACTACTCTTTCAACTTTAACGTTAATTATTGGGCTCCACTTAAAGTTAAGCCTTTCTCGGTGTCTTTTAATTATAATAAAGCCCTAGGCAGTTGAGTTACTGTGACCACTGCATATTACACTGTTCTTGGTTGTGACCCTCATGCCTTGGTATGGCTTATTCATAGACTGGACGTTCTTTGACTTTGTGTTGAATTTGAGCATGCTGAGGGTCCTAGTCTGCAACTCAAACCTCCTGTTACTCCAGTAAAAATAAGTGGTAATAAGCATTCAAACAAATCATAGACACAACCTGCCTCCAGTTGAAGCTGATGGCAGAATTTCCACTAAGATCAACAGGAATGGGGTGCAGCTGTGGTTCTCGTTTTGTAAATGACTACGGGTGCTAACTCATCCTACCATCTAAGTTAAACCAGTGATGTTTTCCAAGCATTGTTTCCTTACCATTGTAAAAATTGAAATCCTAGTTTTTGGCAAGATACTGAAAGTCTGCACCCTTGAGCGTAGGGAGTATGTGTGCGGCACAGCTGACCACTTCAAATTGACAAAGTTTGTTTTCAAAATGATGCTGAATTTGAAGAAGTGTAATGCAAGTAGTTCTTTGTTTTATTTTAATTGTCTTTTCTCATCACTTTTTAAATGCAAAATCCAGCCTTGCTCACAGAAGCTAAGTAGTAGAGGATTTTTAAGCAGACAGTTGACTTTGGTGCCCTACTCTGTGTTCCAGAGTCAATTCAGATAAAAACAAGGTGGCAAGGTCTCAATTTAAAATGCAGTAGCTGTTGCTATTCCATAGGAAGAGGACATTTTTCCTATTCAGTCTGGTCTAGTTTAATGCAATTTCTGAATAGTTATTCTTGACTTTGTATAGGAAAGCTGTCAAGAATCCTATATCCAACTTAACAGCATCCAGACCTCTAAATAATTGACATTTTCACACTCGGCATCCTCAGTGTATGATTCATTATTTAAAATGAACCAGGATCTTCTAAGTCCTCTACTTTTTTTTTTCAAAGTTTTACCTCAGTTCTTTAAATACATAGGCTCTACAGACAGAGAGGTTTAAAATTCAATGAAGAGACAAAATTATCTGAAAGAAACAATTTGATATTTTCAAAAGAGATTTGATGAAGGTCAAAAATTAAAAAACAAAGGAAAACAGAAGCAAGTCTGCTGCTAGAAGAGAGAGAACATAGTAAAAATAGGGCTAAGAGGATGGTGGTAAGGATGGTGAGGGTAGGCAAGTCTAAAAGGAAGCATGTAAGTGGAATGGGAGACATTTTCAGACAAAGGCAGGATGGATAGACATGAACACTGTCAGGAATGTTAGTTGCCCTGTAATACCTTGTTTTGAAAAAAGCAGGTTTTTTTAAAAGTGTGTGGATTTTTCTCCTCTTCCACTGAACTGTTTGACATATTCGTTAGAACTTTTGTGCAAATTTCTCAGACTTGCAATGCATTAATTATTCTTAATGTAAAGTACAGTACCTTGTCTCTAAGGTATAAATTCACATCCACTTGGTGAAAACCTTGTCCGTTCTTTGAACAGAAAGAATACAGTTCTACCATATGATTAAAAATGTTGTGTCTGAGAAGTCTGAAAAATTGATCATGTCAAAAGTGTAGCACTGAATCTGCCAATAGTGCCAGTCCAAAGAGGGATCTGTCTTACAGCACTGTGCATGTTCAGAGGAACATATTGCAGACCTGAACCACAGTAACTGTAGCTTCTAGCTTTAAACAGGTCGTGGTGTTGTTACTGATGCAGCCACAAACTACACACTTGCCAGAGAAATGCTTGAGCTGTAGTTGTAACTGGATGATTCCAGGAATCTCTCTTGTCCACAGAGGACTTGGGGGAGTACATAGAAACTGGCCATTCCTACTTAAATGAGTATAGCTGAGTATCACAAGTCTCTGGAAATTCCTTTTTCAGACTTGGGATAGTTCACTCTTGTGATCTGAGACGCAATATGAAGTAGAGTTGTGTTACCGTTAGCCTGTTGATTGAGCTGGTACATTTTCTGTCAAATTGCACTTAGTTTTATTGAACGTGGGAAATCTTAGCTTGTTCTTTGACAGCAAAACCCTCTGAAAACCACGAATCTGGGATGCCTTTGTTGTGTACTTACCACAGAGAGTTGTCACTAGTCTATAGCCTGCAGAGAGGGTTTGAGATAGACAAATCTCTTTAAGGATCAGGCTTTTTAGGAGACTGCACAGTGAAATCTGCTTTGTTGGTTTGTTTGTGTGTATTGCAGTTGTATAACTTAGTGATGCATATATTAAAATTCATGTAACTTAGTATGACGCTGTTTACTAACTTCATGCAATATATATCAGTTTAAGAAAATCACTCACATTACATATAAATGCTAATAAAATGAAATCCCTTAACAGTCAAAGGAATTAGCCAATATATGAGTGAAATACCAAGGCAGGTCTTGTTATTTTTATGAAACTGTGAATAATATAAGTATCCAATTGATAAAATTTTATTAAAGCTGACAGCCCTTAAGTGATCTAAGTGGTAAATATTGAAATGAAGTTTCAACAACACTGCAGTACCAAGGGAGGCCTGAGGCAGTAATAAGGATTAAACAGTGATTTAATGTTGTTCCTTGGGGGTAGTATTGTTGTTTTAATGGAGAGCAAAACCTCACTTCCTTCTAAATAATTAAACTGTGATTTGAGAAATTGATCTAGGGTAGTTGTAGTGGTTTGTTAAGTCCGAAAGAGATAAATGAAGGCAAAGTGTCCTGGGGCAAGGGGAAGTCAGGGGAGAATAGCGAAGAGAGAGTTTTGCAGGATAGATTCATGACAAGTGTCCCTCAGGAAGGGGGAAGCTGGCAATGAATGTATTTTATCTTTTATTTGTAATGTAAACAGACTTGTGCTGCCTGAGGCTGGGTAATAGCTAATGAGCACGGGGTTTCTGTGGGGTGCAGATTTTATTAGCACGGCTTATAAAAAAATGGAGCTAAATTAAAAATGTGGTGTCTTCTCAGTAATTGGATAATCAGTGATGCTACAGGGAGCACCTCCACCTAAGCAGAGCGAGTGTATTAGCACATGCATGTAAAATTTACAAACAATTTGTTCAGCAGTTTTTGTGACTGAATGGCTTTCCCATTTTTATAGCAGAAGGTGGATTTCACATAATAGGACTGAGTATTTTGGGCTGTCTTAGGAATGCAGGAACGAAGGAATTTTGTAATGTGTTTCAAATCTGTCATTTGTGTATAAGCAGTGAGACTTGGCCAGAGAACTTCTCATCGTATATGCCTCTTGGGTGATTGTTACAAATGAGATGACAGCTAGGATGGTGGTAGAGATGGGGTATAAGTGGAAAAAGAGAGAGGGGAAACTCTGCCTAATTAGATAATTGCTTAAAGTCATTTCCTTGGGGTTGATGTGATACACAATCCTGCATAGTTCTAGACTACTGGTGCAGAGCTTCCAAAATTGTGGTGGATGATTTCCAACTAACTGGCCCTCTCAGCCTGTATGCACGTAACACGGTTTAGAAACACAATTAAATTGAGTTAACATCTGAGAAATCGTTGAAATTCCCTCTACTTACTGGAAAAGACTCTGTGCTCAATCTACGCCTTCAGGTGCAGATATAAATGGGCAGGGTACATGTTGTTTGTTCAGAATAATGTTGAATTTGGGCTATAGCACATAAAAGGAGAAATGAGCTGAAATATCAAAAGCCCCTGAGAACACACACCGCTGTCCAACAAAGTCTTCTGACTCCCACTGCCAATGCCTAATTTTTCTCAGCACCCTAGGAAAGCTCAGAAGGCAAATTGAATGCAGAGTATGAATGGCGAAAGTCTTCTAGAACTTCAGTTTTACGAGAAATATATTTTCCATCAGTAAGAGAAAAGGATGTTCCAACACCATGTGGTTATCGGGAGCTTTAGAACTTAATGTAAGGTCCACTGCAGCAGGAACAATTAACAGTAATGTCCCTGCATATCTCTGGGCTGTAAGACCTGGGGCATGTAGTGTTAAGGCAAAGGTTACACAGTCAGAAACATGTCTCTGACCCACCAGCTCATCTCCATGCAATAAAATGAAAAAATAGAAGTGAAGCCATGCAAGCAGATAAGTCTGTATAAAATGATCTCTGCTGGTTTGATTTTTCTAAGCAAGCTGTTTTATGTTCTGTTTTGGATACATTTTACTGTAATTAACTGAAAACCTTAGGACCACCCAGTGAACAATCAACCTTATTGTTCCCTACTCCTTAGGCTATCAGAGAGTTGTTGTACAATGATCAAACAATCATTGTTATTTTTTACTCATAGTTTTCCATAACTGCTAGCCAGGTTACAAGTTCTAGTCTACACAGTTTCTTAGAGTGTGCCCCTTGATGCACTGAAGGGTGCACTCCAGCTGTTTGGATGTTTTCCAGCTGTTCAGTCTGATGACTGAAATCTATTATGTGTCTGCACTCAGCTTCTGTCTAAGGGAATAAAAAGTGTATAGGATGTTATGTTTTCGTAAGTTCATTTGTCAGATTGGACTTGGTTTTGCACGTGTACATCTTGCTTATTATTTCTACTGGAGGACACAAAACAGAAGAAATGTCTTGCACTTGGAGCCAGAAGATGGTAGAACAAAGTCTCAGGAAATAGGTTTATCCTTCCCAAGGAAGTTTATTCCATGGGCTCAACCGACTCCTAAGAAGATTTCTATCGACTGAAGAGGCATACTCTTGTCTTATGGAGAGCTCCATTGTATGAGAGAAGTGATACACAATCTGAGGTTTTTATGAAGCCTTATGAGGAGATGAACTGGGAATTATGAACATGATTCAAGTTCTGCGGAAAGACAGAGTAGGGAGCTGGGACAGGGCTGACATGCTTATGGTAACTCATGTTAGTGAGGAGGTGTTATCACAGCATCACTGAGGTTGGAACACACCACTGGAGATTGTCTAGTCCAGCTTCCCTGCTCAGAGAAGTGACATGTTCAGGGACATGTATTTTAGTACTTGACATCAGCTGGAGTTTCCAAAGGTCTGAGTACTTCTTGTGTAAGTGTGACAGGTATGTATGTAGACTAGACGTTGGTCTAGTCCATACCTGAGGAAAGGGTAGTGCAGGTAAATGAAAGTTATCACCTGCCAGTATAGAGTAACGATAGAAGCATTACTTGTTTTTTATTACGTTCAGCTTAATATCAATAAGAAACACCAGAGTATTTCTAAGACATGGGACTAATCAAAATGAAATATTTAAAAATAATTTCCTCTGCCCCAGGATGTATTTCTGACACGAGGTATTCATGCATGAGTTTTTCCTAGGTATTGGGACTTGTCAATAGTAATGGAACAGTTGGTTGAGTAACAATTGCAACACTTTAAGTAGTCTTGATATTCCTGGCATGTCAGTTTGTGTTGTCAATTCAGGTGTTTCAGAACAAGAAGAATTGGTCAAAATGAATAAGTGAAGCATTTTACATTTAAGAAATTATATTCTGATCCTCTAGAGAGCCAAGAACTCCATCCGTTTCAGTAGGCCAGCACGGTGCTGTGGATAGATTTGGAAGTGTGCCCAACATGAGACCCAATATACCTACTCTATGGAGACCAATATTTTACATTTGATCTTCTGTAAGCGTACAATCCAAACTCTTGGATATCACAGCATGGCATTTCATGATGTTTGTTCAGGGAGAATGATGCTGTTTTACATGATCAGGTGGTGCGCATCATAGAATCATTAAGGTTAGAAGAGACCTCAAGGATCATCAAGTCCAACCGTCACCCGAACACCACCTAACTCACTAAACCATGTCCCTAAGGACCACATCTACATGTTTCTGGAACACCTCCAGGGATGGTGACTCCACCACATTTGCATTGAAGACAATAACTTGTGTTTGGGTAAGATATATGTAGAAAATAGAGAGCTTTCCACATGGGTAAATGACATAGAAATAAAATGTATTACACCATAGGCTTTTGTTATTGTAATTTTTTACCAACTGTAGAAATCAGCTAATGTTTGCCTTTTCTTATGGATAAGATACCATATAGCTTGTCTGCAGGAAGGAAAATATGTGAGGGCGTGAGTTATAAGTATCAAATCCATAGCTTGTCCCCCCCCTCCTTCCCTCAAATAAAATTTCCTCACCAATATTCCAAGGCTGAAGCCTTGGTTTTAGCTGCTCAGGTTACAAATGCATTTAATTCTCACTAACAGGAAGATCAATAATGGCTGATTATCTGCTTATTAGGTTGTCAGTAGACAGTTCCATTCCTGCCTTTGCCCTGTGCTTGCTGAAGAACTATCACCCAAGTTGCTTGTCTTTTTCTAGGCTTCCATTTGTCATATCTACAACAGTAGTAAGAGCATTTCCTTTCTTACTACTTTTCTAACCTGACTACTTGATTTAGATGATCACCTCTTCAGTGCAGCAAGTGCCCTGTTCTCTGCATCTGAAATGGAGCCAAAATAAGAGCTTGAAAATGAATGTGAAGAGCTTTGTCACTGTTGGCTTAAAGCACGATTTCGCCTTGGTCAGGTTTCTTACAACAGCTTTTTATTGTGGCAAACATTGTTATGTTTTGGCTTAAATATAGCATAATCTTCAACTTGATGAAATGGCAAAAAATGTCACAGTTCATCATGCTACAAAGTATAAACAATCATCAAACAGGTGAAAAATACATTAAAGAAGAATAAAACTTCAAACAGGTTTTAAGTAGTTCACTTTTATGTTTTAATAGCTCTTTAGGAGCCTGTAAATAGAAAGTCAATTGGATTTCAGACTTGTTTCCATAGTTATATTACACACAGGGAGTATTCAATAAAACAAATCTTTTATTTAGTTCCTGACAGATAATTAAAATGTGCCTCTGCATTTTCTTGTCTGTTACAGTAGGAACTAATATCAAAGATTTCTAGAGTTTACAAGTATTCACAAATATATTGCAACTTAATTTTATCTTTTGAGCTGCAAAGCTAATGCTAACTGGAAGTCTTTAGTTAGTGGAAAGTTTGAATCCTGTTTGGCATTCTAAGCCTAACATTTTTCCTACAAAGATTTGCTCTCAGCTTCAAAGATCCTGAGATCTTTGCACATTTTTCAAAGTACTAAACTGTGGGGAAAGCCAAATGTGTAGAAAAACAGCAACTAGAAACAGATCACATTTAGAAAAAAGGAAAAAAAAAAAGTTACTGTGTCGACATTACTGAACATGTTGAGAAGCTGTTCCTGAGGAAGGGCTAAAGAAGTACAAAATTATTTTAATTTCTTAGTCAATGAAATTATTTTTGTTTCAAGCATCTGATATTTTTCTAAGTGCTGTTCCACAAAGGACCATTCAGTGCTGCAGTCTTAGTACTATATGTATTTTTAGCAGTTTTAGAGGACATCACTTGTGAATGTCAAAGAAAAGCTAGAGAGACACTCCTCTTTATTGCTACCTGGATCAGTCTGACTAAATCAGAAACTTTCAGTCTTTGTGTTTTTAGGGGATTGTATGTGATGGCACTGTGAGGTAGGATTTCACAGCTGGGGATAATATAAAGATTAAGCTGCCTTTTACCAGCCTTGTTTTTTTTTTTTTTTTTTTTTTTTTGGGGGGGGGGGGCGGGTATATCATTGTAGTCTTTTGCCCTTCAAATGTTTTAATACCCACTATAGGGCATGGTGACTAGTAGACCTACCAGGTTTAGAAATAACTGTATCAGAAGGCCTCAATCAGAAAATGGCTCACTTCTACAGGAAACTGCCTCTGTGCTCTTCCTTGTGTATCTCCCAAATACATCAAGGAAGATGGCTTTGAGAAGGGCTTTATCAATCATACTGTTTAAGAACAGGCTTATGATAATTAAGATAGGCCACAGTTTTGCGTTTGGTAACTTTCCTCTGTGATGAATTTCCAATACCTTCTTTGTCATTTGGCTATGGTTGCCTGACTGTGTTGGTAACCAACTGCATTGTTCTTTGTGCAATGCTAAGCTTTGGCTGATCTCCCTATGTTTATCTAAAACTAATGTAATTTTTCTTCTATCAGGCACACTTAAGACAATATATAATTTTTCAGGTGTATTGGGTGGATCTTCCTGTTAGCAGCCTTTGTACAAGACCATGCCACATTGCACAGTTCTGGACCAGCTCGGTACTATTGGGGGATGGTGGATGGGCACTGAGAGGAAAGGCTGGAGGCACCAGGGTCGTAAGAGGTGCTCTGAGATAAAACAGAGTCAGGAGTGATAGGGCTTCACAACCCGATATGGGAAGGCTGTATGGAGAGACTATTGCCTTCCAGATGGCCATGTCTAAACAGAGGCAGCAGTGTCCAAAGGGAAGGATATCAGCTTCTCAAGGATTGCTGGCTTGGGCTGTTGACTATCACAGGTCTGTTGAGTAACATGACTAGTTATGGCTATGACTTTACATACAAATCCATCTCTGCCCCTCGCTGAAGCTTGACATCAGGCAATAGGCTTATATTTTATGAGTATGGAAGTATCATAGCTGTAGTAACTAACTTTAACTTGTACAATTTCTGGTATAACTCCTCCACCCTCACTTCTTCTTTTAAGTTGGAGTTAGAAGAACAGTTAGAATCTTTATTGTCCTTTAAAAATGAGCTTGGAGAAATTATTATAAAAATGGCATAATCTCAACAGAATTATAAGATTTGCAGTATTGCTGATGGGCTCAGTTAGGCCAATAAAATTCTAGAAAAAAAAGCCTAAGCTGCAGGAATTTACAGGGATTTATGAGTTCTTGGCACAATCAGGAGCAACTGTTTCCATGAATGGCCATTTTATCAAAAAGAAAAATTAGAGAGTTATGTAGCACAAGATGTTTGCTATGGTGGAAAAAGTCCTCATTTCTGGATTACTCTTGGCTCTATCTGTTGTCAGAGCTAATCACACTGAGCAGTTCATCTGTTCATTACTGTAATATTGTATTTACAGCATGCATAAATACAGCTCTTTCCATACTAAGCCTGATAGCTGCTCTAAACCTGTCTTTTATCTAGTGCTCATACATTTCTAACCCATTTATTGCATTTACAGATACTGCAACAAATTTATGTGTTTTATAAACCTAACAGAATGCCTTGTGTACTGATTGATGGAAAATCAGTTGTTCAGTTGCCAGGCAATGATTGATTTTCCAACACAGCTGCTCCAGCTGTGCTACAGATGCTATTTTTTCTCAGATATCATAGATGGTGTTGTAAGCTATCGAATATGATCCTTAATTGTAAAGATCGCTGAGAAATCAGTCATTTCAGCGGTCCCTCTACTCTGCTCTCGTAAGACCCCACCTGGAGTACTGTGTTCAGATGTGGGGCCCCCAATATAAAAAAGATCTGGATCTATTGGAGAGAGTCCAGAGCAGAGCCACGAAATTGGCCAGAGGGCTGGAGCACCTCCCCTATGAGGACAGGCTGAAAGAGTTGGGGTTGTTCAACCTGGAGAAAAGAAGGCTTCAAGGAAACTTAATAGCAGCCTTCCAGTACCTGAAGGGGGCTACAGGAGAGATGGGGATCAGGGAGTGTAGTGATAGGACAAGAGGTAATGGGTATAAGCTGAAAGAGGGTAGATTTAGACTAGACATTAGGAAGAAATTTTTCACTGTGAGGGTGGTGAGACACCGGAACAGGTTGCCCAGGGAAGCTGTGGATGCCCCATCCCTGGAGGTGTTCAAGGCCAGGCTGGATGAGGCTTTGAGCAACCTGGTCTAGTGGAGGGTGTCCCTGCCCATGGCAGGGGGGTTGGAACTTGGTGATCTTTAAGGTCCTTTCCAACCCAAACCGTTCTATGATTCTATGATTAATGACTATTTGGTCACCATCTTCAGCTATGCTTTGTGTTTTTATCTAGTAAGCTTGCAATTAGCGGTGCCACTTGGAGGTTGCTTTGGTGTATTTTGCAAGAAGCTGGTTTGAAATCTCTGACATAAGTAAATGCTTGTCGTGGAAAATTACAGTTCATTACAAAATGCTGTAGCCAATAGCATGTGCTGATGACAGCAAGCCTTTTTCCTGGAATGCATTTCAGATGCCAGTATTTTATTTCCAAACTTGCTTAGCTGTCTATGACTAATAAATAATAGAGGAAAGTATAACTCAACAGAAAATTTGCAGACCTTCTTTTGATCTGGAGAAGCAGACTCAGGTTGCTTGGCATTCTTTTAGATGACCTTCATAATTTAGTTGCAGGCTGTGATTTGGCTCTGCTATCCTTTTTCACAGCAGCATAAAATATTAAAGTCAAGCAATATCAATAATTCACACTCTTATGACATTGGGGATATCAATGAAAGGATCATTTGGATTTGCTAAAATTAAAAGTGCAACTCTGCTTAAGGTATAAATGCAAGTTTGAGGCTTTTAATGCTCATTATGAGAGAGGAAATTAGACTTAAGTCTCATGTTTCATAGAAAGAGGAGCTGCAGTTGGGAGGTAGGCTGTCATTTGTACCTTAGCCCTCTATTCACACCAAGGTAATGTGTCCACCCACTAAAAGAGACTTGTTGGCAGACTGTGTTCTTTTTCCCTACCTTCCTCAAAAAAGCATTTCTCACAGCTTTCCCCCGGTATGAAGTCTGACTGTTTCTAAAGAGCAAGTTAACTGCTGGGGTTGACAGTGTAGCTGGTTGAAGAGCAGAGATAACTGGAAACAGGTCATGGACTGGCTTCTAAACCTGTTTTGCTGCTGTCCTGTGGGCAAATCACTTTGGGTGTCCTGCCATCTCCTGCATTTAATTAGAAGCTCCTCAGGAAGGAGAAGTGTTTTTCAGTGTCTAGTCCCATAGGCCCCTGATTTCAGTGGGCTGAAGCACTGAAGTAATATGAGTAGGAAGTTAAAATGCTATTCATTCCCACTCCAACTTCTAGAACATGATATTTGCCTTTATGTTTTCTTTTCAAAATTAACTTGGTGTCTCCTTTGTCTAGTCTTGTCCTCCACTAAGTACATTATGCTAGACAACTTAATAGTCTGGTAGACTTACATGCAAGAATTTTTGGAATAGTAATTTATGTTCGCCCTGTGTGTTAAGGCAATATCCTCATGCACATCCATTTCTTCAGAACTGATATTCTTCCAAAATAGCAATAAAAAGTCCCTCCCCTTTCCAGGTGTAATTGATACCTTTCAAAGCCTGTCTACTAGACACATTTTAGAATAAATTTATGCTTTCCTTCTGTAAGTTTTTTCTAGTGCCTTCTTCAAGAGAAAGGGAGATACAGGGGTCACCTCTGCTTATTTTTCTTTGGGAAATTGCTCAGCTTTTCAACAAAGACCCGTATAGCAAACGGAGGATGCAATTACAGGAGAAGGAGTCCCAAACCAGATTCCTATTGGGGTTACTAGTTTTTACTTAAGCAAAGATTAATTCCCCTCTTAATTAAACACCTCCCTCTTCCCATGCAGCTGGTACAGAGTGGCTCTGTCATTTTAGCATTCCTGGTACAGTCAAGTAGGCTGCAAGCTGTACTCACTGCACAAGAAACAGAAAAGACATGATTTCCAGTTGCAGTTGTGTGATGGTTTTAGGGAAAACACTGAAATAAAAGACAAACCAAGGCCTGGATTGTCTTCACCTATGTCTTCTTTGCATGCTCATGTCAGGTGTACAACAGGTGGATTCATCTTTTAAATTCTGGCTTATTTCAGAAATGAGGGCAAGCTGTAGGGATCAGGCTCCAAGAAGGCGGCTTCAGCAGCTATGGAGCAAATGAACAGCCCGGTGGTTCCGGCCCAGAGTAGAACCTGGAAGGAAGTGATGTTAACACTTCTGTTCAGTATTTGTGTTGCAAGGAAATAAGATAGAATGAGATCCTTTCCATTGCTACATGTCCTGTCAGTACATGAAAGGAATTGCAAGCTGCAGATGAGCATATGTGTCAGGGATACTTTGACCTCTTCAGCCAAACATGTGGGTTATCTTGCTGCTTAGAGAAAAGCAGATTGTTGTAAGAGAACTTTGTCTTCCTCAGACCTCGGCTCAGTTTTTCCCCAGTGTAACTCTCCCCTGAACATTTCTGCCATTTTGCTGTGAGGACTTTGGGAACTGACCTGTCAGTCATATTTGTTTTCTTTCTCGTAGAAGTGCTACTCTTGCTTTTTGTGGGGAGGTTGGACACAGCTGTTTGCAGGCAATAGGAAAGAGGTAGTCACTGTGATCACCTGATCTGCAGAAACGTGTAAGACACTTAATCATACAATTTCACTTAAATTCCCATGTCAAGCTTGAAATCTTATTATGCCCATTTCTGATGAATCAAAGAGCTCTCTACATTCATGTATCGGCTGCCCCTGCAAGTACTTATAGACCATGACCAAGTTATCTCTTGACCCTCTGCACGTAGAGGCATGGCATTCTTAGTACTTCTGAGCCATTTGTCATCTTCATCTTCTTTTCAAATTTCATGTATTAAGACATTATTGGAATGCTCTTTTCGTAGCCATTTATTCTTTGCCATCTTGTTAAGTAATGAGGACATCATAATGGTAAGTATATCTCAGTGCAGCTTTTGCTATAAATGATGGGAAGGAAGCTCTCACTTTTCCTACTGAATGCTCTACTGCTTTGCAGACCAAGACATTACCTTAGTTACACACATTGTTACTCAGTACTCTTTGTTCATTTTTTAGTCCTTTTCCAACTCACCGTCCTCCTTTTCATGATCGCATATAAAACGTCTAGTTCTTTATCTTGAGTTATATGGTCATGATAAATATTATTAAAATAATGTGATTCTGCCCTCTTTTCATTAGGCAATTCAGGTCACATTGTGTGAAAGACCTATCATTACCCTCATTTACCACCACAGCAACTTTGTGTTGAATTTTTTAAGCATCACAGTGATTCTAGAAATAAGTGTCACATAGCTCATGAAAGAACTTGAACTATTTGTATGTTCCTTTTATTTTCAAAAAGGGTTTCACTTTCTTCTTTTAAACAAAAATAAGTTTTTGTTCCCAAACATGATATAGTGCTTTCTCTCTCCCCTGCCCCAAATAAGCAGGGGATTCAAGCTACCTCCAGCTCCCACCCCTCGCCTATTCCTTTTGGGATTTGTAACACTGGAGATACGTGGTGACTGCTGAGGAAATCGCCCTAAGTGACATTGGAGTAATTCCCCTTCGTTTTAGTAATAAAGGTTGCATATGTTTTATGAGAATAGCACCCCTGCAGTACAGAGAGCTACTGTGATCCATCACTTTAAATCAAGAAATCATTTGACACGTTTATTTCCTGAACAGGAAGTGTTCTGTCAGATCAGTTGGAAACCCTGAAATCTGCAATGTTAAGATGAAAGTCGAAATAGCACATGCTATTATTTTACTGGGCCAGTTCCGTTTTCATAGGGAGGCCACTCTACCAATGGGATGCTGAAGAAGTATCTTTCTTTCCTTTCAAAGTGTGTATGTCTGAAGAAATCTATTAAAATAAGGATAGGGATTGTAGTTAGTCACTTTTAGAGGACTGTATACCTGATAAATTATGTAGTAAAATCCAATCCAAAATATAAATGCATTTCAAATATATCATATATTATATAAAAGTGGTTTTATCAGAAAAAGTGAGAAAATTTCCCATGTTATTTTAATCAGAGAGCTGTAAAGTTTTTTTTTTGCAAGTTTAGCAAAAGACATAGTTGACTCATAAATGCATACACAGCAAAGCCAAAACTGGTCAGTTTGAAAAACACTGGTAAGCAGGGAGATGGCAAGAACGGCCAATTGCACTTTCCTTGAAAGCATCAGTTGCACAATAAATGTTCTGTCTATATTGTAGGTATAGAAGGGGCTTCCAGACAGATTGCTAATTGTATGTGTGTTAAAGCTAACTGAATATTCTCAGGCTGGTCAACTTCAGCTTAAACATTACTAATATAAAAACGACGCTGGAGATATATAAGCCTTGCATGCCAGCTGCATTTTTATTGGCCGTCTGCAACTTCAAAGGCTTTCCTGCTCTAAAGCCCAGGCAGGTACCATGGGCTACCCTCAAACCTGTCTTTGCTGCCTTATTGATTCTCAACACGGCTTTATCTACAAGTCAGTGGATTTGTTTTCAGTGTGAAATTATCTTGAAAGTATGTTCTTATTGACCTGCTTAAGATTTTTTAAATTTTTATGTTGCTAATAAATATGCATCGCTGTTTTCCTCCTTCTTTGATTCTGTCTGTTATTTCGCCTGGCAGAGATCTGTTTAAGTAACAGATGCCTAAAGTATTTTGACAGGGTGTTTGTTTCTGTTTCCAGCATAAAACTCATGTGATGACAAGCAGACAGTAAAAAGAGATTTGCCCCAAATGTGCTAGAGCCCCGCTTTTCCTCTTCCCTCTCCCACTTGAAAATTAGCTTTAGTGTTATTACTTTGGCACGTGCCTTGCTGAAAAAAAATAAAATCCCTCCCTGCCCAGGACCAAGGATTCATGATCTTCCCTCTTTTTGAACAGATATTCCTTGGCAAGATTCTTCACATAGTCAGGAAGAAATATTAGTGTCTAATAGTATTGTTGAAGACGAGATCTGTCCATCATCTTGAACACGCAACTCCTGAACATCTTGAACAGTTGAGGAGGAATCCCTGAGATATCTGCTAGACTCCTGAAAGTCAAGCACAGAAGGTATGTCTTGAAATTTGTTTGGAGAGTTTCTCTTCAGAGGTGTCTGTGTATATCAAAAACAAAGATAGTGAAGCATAACAATGCTTAAATTTGCCCTGTCTTGGTTCTGGTATCAGATATTCAACAGAATGACTCGGTTATTTCAGGCAATGCACTGAATTCCAGTATTTTAGTTAAGATCAAAATCTAATGTTCTGCTGGTACTATTTGTGAAATAAGCCTATGTTGATAAGATGTACTCATATCATTTTTAAGTTGTCATTTAGAAATAAGTATGACTTTTGTCTTTATAGTATCTTTGCCTGCACTACCAACATTTTATTATAAAACTTACTTCAGTCGTGCTCCTTATGGTCAATAGTAGTTCGAGATCAGACTTTATAAATTCAATCATGTCTAAGCATTTGCAGCATCTTGGAGCCTTCTAGCTTGTTCATACCATGCAGTGGAACAGGGTTTAGAGATGTGCCAAGGAGCAGCACTCAGGAACCAGATGGAAAATTTCCCCATGTGTCTCAATTAAATAATATCTCAGTCTTCATACAGTAAGACAATAGTTGTTATATGGCATCAGCCCCAAAACTTTCTTTACAGTACTGTGGATATACCCATATGGGTAGATGGTACCTGAAACATTAGTCTGATGTGTTAATTCTGCCCCTCAGACTTCAAGCTGTCTGTATTAAGGCCTTATGTCAAAGCAGCAGCTAGTCAAATGGGGTCCTGATCTGGGATGAGGGCTTTAGATATTCTTACAAAACAGTGTAGTAAAGACCAGTCTGTTGAAACTGAAAAATACATTAAGCATCCAACTGAATTTTCTCATTGTTCCCTATTCTTACCAAAAAAAAAAAAACTTGGCACAGCAGCAGCGTATCTGCTTTTCTGAAGTTTTTGTCTTAAAGTCTTGGGATTAAAGCATAAGTGGTGAGGGTTTGCATGACTACAAAGAACATCCTTACTATATGTTTTCAGATGAACCGTCCCCTGCCTGATTAAGTGTCAGCACTGCAGCTGCAGCGCAAGA